>NC_051154.1:400006321-400066320 GCF_013339745.2 Dermacentor silvarum | reverse complement strand
CCAACACGTGCGATGCTCGCGCGAAATACAAGAAGGAAAACAAACCCGGAGAATGCTGGGACGATGCACATGAATGGATGGATGCTATAAGCATCTCCTTTGAAGCGGTGTGGTGGGCTGCGCCACCAAGTTGTTGTTCTCCTCTCTATTTTACCTCTAGTTCAGCGCCCTCTCAATTCATTTCCGTGTACTAAGTGCCCCCGCGGGAGCGCATGCATTCCATTCGCAGATTTGGTGCGAGCTGGTGGAAGCGATCCGAGTCGGAGCGACGCGCTCCGTTCGTGATCTGGCCGAGCGCTCGCGATCTGCCATTGGAATTCAACATTAGTGGTTACGGCGCTCGCTTCAGGATTATGCGTACATGGGTTCGAATCCCGCCCTGGCTGGAATATTTTTTCTTATCGTAATATCACGCTTTTACTTTTTTTCCCTCTCTGTTTGCCAGCGCGGTCGGTTGAACCCCGGTGCCACGGCGGAAGCCGTGGTGCCGGGCGCCGACGCGAAGCGGCAGTCGTTGGGGTGTTGCGGAGCGCAGCGTAGCAACACCCCATATAAAAAAAATACTGCTCCAGTCAGGTAGACGGCTCCCTCCCTGATAGTGAGATTATATTTGGATGATCAAAACAGTAGGCAGGCAGGCAGGCAGGCAGGCAGGCAGGCAGGCAGGCAGGCAGGCAGGCAGGCAGTGAACTTTATTTTAAGTCCTGAGGAGCGACTCGGGGGAGGAGCCACCGCGGGCCGCTCCCACGTTGGGACGGGCAGGCCGTGCCTGACCGCCCCGTCGTGGGCCCTCTGGACAGCCCGTAGCTGAGCGGTGAGGTCGGAGCTCTTGAGCGCCTCCACCCACTCTTCTTCCGTGGTGAGATTATCGTGGTCCCGTAACGAGGGACAGCGCCAGAGCATGTGTTCTAAAGTGCAGAAGGGATCGCCGCAATCCGGGCAATCGGGCTCGAACGAGTCCGCGTACCTACTGACCCTGGCTAGACTTGGATAGGACCCGATCTGCAGCATGCGAAGGGTGGAAGACTGAGGCATGGAGAGCTTGGCGTGAGGCGGGGGATAGACCCTCCTGCCGAGCTGATAGTGCTTTGAAATCTCGTTACACGTGTGGAGCGAGTCCTTGTGGAACCCCGCGTCCGCGCCCTCGAGCTGCGTTTCCCCGGCGCGGTGGGTGAGTTCGCGCGCGCGGGCGTGGGCCAGCTCGTTGGCGTTGGGAACGACGGTGGAGACCTGAGGTCCCATGTGGGCCGGGAACCAAGTGATGACGTGGGGGGAGACGCTCCTGCCGCAAAGCAGGGAGGCCGCTTCCCTCGAGACCGAACCCGTGGCGAAGGCCCTGACCGCCGCCCGGGAATCCGTGTAGATCTGCGGCCTGCTCCCGTCCCGGAGGGCGAGGGACCACCGCGACCTGCTCCGCCAGTGCCGGAGACGAGCCCCGCACCGACGCGGCGTTAAGGAGGTTGCCCCTGTGATCTACCACGGCCGCCACGAATCGGTCGGATGAACCGTATTGGGCGGCGTCGACGAACGCTACCGATCGCGGATCGCCAGCGACGGATCTGAGAAGTGCGGCCGCCCGGGCCCTGCGTCTGCCTACATTGTGTTGCGGGTGCACGCTGCGCGGGAACGGCGAGACCGTGATGGCCTCCCGCGTATCCGCGTCGAGCGCGCACCGCCTCTCCCTGACGGCAGTGGGATTGCAGCCCAGCGCCTCCAAGATCCGCCTCCCCGCAGGCGAGGAAGAGAGCCTGACGACCTGGGCCGTCTGCTGTGCCTCGACAACCTCGTCGAGAGTGTTGTGGACTCCCAGCTGCATGAGCTTCTCCGTGCTGGCGGCCATGGGGATGCCGAGCACCTTTTTGATGCTCTTGCGCATCAGCGCTTCGAGCTTTGCCCTCTCGTATCCGTGCCAGCGATGCGCGGCGGCCACGTACGTGATGTGGCTCATTAGGAAGGCGTGGTACAACCTGAGGAGGTTGTCCTCCCCCAGCCCTCCGCGACTGTTGGAGACCCTAGTGATGAGCCTGACCATGTTATCCGTTTTGGTGGCGATACGAGCGATCGTCTGTCCATTACAACCATTTGCCTCGATGAGCATACCGAGTACGCGTATGACCTCCACCTTGGGAATGACCTGCCCGATGGCCGTGCGAATGGAGATGTCAACCTTTTCCAGAGGCACCTGACCCTTGGGGATGCGCCCCCTCCTGGTCGGTCGATACAAAAGGAGTTCGGACTTGGACGGGGAGAGCCGGAGCCCCGTGCCCGCCAAGAAATCCTCCGTGCAGCTCAGGGCCGCCTGTAGGGATTCCTCGACTCTGCCTTCACTGCCGCCATCGCACCACACCGTGATGTCGTCGGCGTAAAGAGCGTGATTAACGCCATCCACTTCGGACAGACGGGCTGAGAGACCGCGCATGGCGACATTGAAGAGAAGTGGCGAGATGACCGACCCCTGAGGGGTGCCCCTTGCCCCCAGCTCGAAGGGATCAGACTTTACCTCGCCCACCTTGAGAGTGGCGCGCCTGCCCCGAAGGAACGAACTGACGAACCCGTGAAACTTGGATCCAAGGTTCATCTCCGTAACGGAATCAAGGATGTGCCTATGGGAAATTTTATCGAAGGCCTTTTCAAGATCCAGTGCTAGGATACCCCTGACGTCTCTGGTGTCCCTATCGATGATCTGGTGTTTAATGAGTTTCATGACGTCCTGAGATGACAGGGACGGACGAAAGCCCACCATGTTGTATGGGAAGAGTTCGCGTTCCTCAATGTACCTAGATATCCGGTTGTGAATGACGTGTTCCGCGACCTTTCCCACGCACGAAGTGAGCGAGATTGGTCGCAGGTTGTTTAGTCCGGGAGTTCGACCTGGTTTTGGAATCAGAACTACCGACGCGAGCTTCCAATCGTCCGGGACGTCACCCGAATCCCACACGCGATTGATCTCGTCCGTTAACGTGGAGATGGCATTTTCGTCCAAATTGCGAAGAAGCCTGTCCGAAATTCCGTCCGGCCCCGGGTCCGATCGGCCGTTCAGGGTAAAAAGCGCTTCCCTAACCTCGTTTTTAGAGAAATGAGCGTACAGGTCCTCCCGCTGGAGACCCCGGTAGCGGGGATAGTCCGCGTCGCCCGAGGGGCCTGTGGGTAGGTATCTGTCGGCCAACGATTGGATAATATCCTGCACGGTGGAGCCGGCCCGTTTGGCTTCGTGCAGAATCCTGTCCATAGCTAGTCTCTGGTTGGACTTTGAGGCCGATTCGTCTAGGAGCTGCTTCAGGAGGTTCCATTTGCCTCCCGTGCGCATTTGCCCATCGACCGAATTACAAATTTCGTCCCACTGTTGAATAGCGAGCGTGCGACAATGTTCCTCAATGGTGCGATTTAGTACTGCTATCCTCTTACGGAGTCTACGATTGAGCCGTTGCCCTTTCCACCTGACCAGGAGAGCAGCCTTGGCCTCGAGGAGGTGAGCGAGACGGCTGTCCATCCTGTCCACCTTGAGGTCCGTGCGGATCGTCTTGGTAGCGGACTCGACGTCCCTTTTCAATTGCAACAACCATTCTTTAAAGTCTGTGGGATCCGCCACCTTTCCCTCCCTGATTTTTCGAAAGAGGTCCCAATCCGTGACCCTAAATTCGCGGGGGGGCCTGCTCGACACCTCGAAGGAGGTAGCCAGGATGAAGTGATCGCTACCCAAGTTCTCGTGCAGGTTACTCCACGAGGCCGGTCCCACCCCCTTGACGAAGGTGAGGTCAGGCGTGGAGTCCCTAGTGATCGAAGTGCCCGTTCAGGTGGCGAAGGTCGGGTCCGTCAAGAGTACGAGTGCGTGATCTGCAGCCGTTTGCCAGAGGTCGCTCCCCTTCGCGGTCGACGACAGGTAGCCCCACTCGCGGTGCGGGGCGTTGAAGTCGCCCGCGACCACCAGCGGGGAGCCCGCCGCCAGCCCCGCAGCCTTCGCGACGAGGGACGCAAAACGGTGTCTTTGGTCCCTGGGGGAACTGTATATGTTAAGAATAAAGATGTTTGATTTTAGCCACGCGTTGGGAATGATTTCGATTAGCGAATGCTCGACCTTGCTGTAATCCATGCGCATGGAGTGTACGACAAAAGAACATCGCTTGGACACGAGGAAGCAAATGCCCCTCCTGCCTGCGGCAAAGACGGGGTCGGATCTGTAACCCTGCAGCGAAACTGTTTCCCTAAGAGTTTCCTGTAATAAAATGACGTGTGGCTTACGCGCATGTGAACAAACGAACTGCTGCAGGACTGCCTTTTTCGGCAGGAACCCAGCGCAGTTCCACTGCCAGATTAGGAATTCCTTATCCGGACCCGCCATGTTTGGAACTTTTGCTTGGCCTTTCATACGGGGAACCGCGTCTAGAACCCTCAGCGTCTGAGGGTAGACCACTTCTTACCGCACCCGAATACCCGGGGGTTGACTCTCCCAGAGCGACCCTAGTTTCGAGGGTGTTGACCCTGCTCGTGAGAGTAGCCACCGCTTCTACTAAGCTCATGACTGAGCCTTGGAGGCTGTGCACCGACTCTCTAACCTCCTTCATGGAGTTCCTAATCTCGCTTTTGAATTCCTCGAGGTCCCCTTCTCCCTCAACGGGGTCCGCGATGGCCCGCTTCTTGGCGGACCGCGCCGGCTCCTGCGTTTCCGCGGGGAGCTCCATGGGGGCCTGCACGGGCGGCACAGAGGAACTCGACTTTCGAAATGACTCGAACTCGGCCCTGAGCAGCTGCAACGCGGCTCTCAGCTGTGCATTCTCCTGCTCTAAGTGCGCAATTCTAGGATTGCTCTGCTCTGGCGGCGAACCCTTCGTTACCTTTGGAGGCTTCTGCTTAACTCGATCGGCCCAGGCGGTCTCCTGGATCCTGACTCTGGAGTGAGAGCGCCCCTTGGAGCTGGAGCGCCCTCGGGACCGGCTGCGTCGGCCGTCTGGCGTGACGGAGCGCCCCCTCGAGGACGCCCTGGGCAGGCTCGAATCACACGCTTGGCAGCTGGTCGCCACCTGCCGCGCTGGTGTTTTCTCGGCGCGCTTTCGCTGCCTCCTTCTGCGACGGACGACGTAGGGCACTTGGAAGCGTTGCTTGCAGGCCTTGTCCGCCGTGAGATGAGGCCCCCCGCAGAGGGTGCACTTGGGCGAGCATTCGTGGTCTTCCGCGGGGCACGCGAGTCCGCATCCCCTGCAAATCGTTTTCACCGGGGCCGGGCACACATCGGCGCGGTGACCCAGCCTTCCGCAGGCGTAGCAAACGTCTGTCTGGCGTCTGTAAAGCGTACAGCGAAGCATGCTGGCGCCGCACATGACATAGTCCGGCACTTTGAGTCCGTCGAAAAGAACGACGATCGTGGTGGTGTCCTTGATGCGTTTCACTTCGAGGGCTTTTGGGTTCCGCGGCTGGACGATCATGTCGCGCAGCTGGTTGTGGTCGAAGTCGAGGTCGACGCCCCGCACGGTCCCCTTGCACGTGTTATCCGGCGCTGCCAGGTACGAGTTGACTTCGTATTGAGCCCACGACTAGAACTTGCACGTTCGCGTAAGCGCGGGCGTTCTTCTCCGTCAGCGTACTCACGACATAGATGTTTTGGACCACGTTGGGGCAGACGATGTCCCCCTCTGTTTCGGCCGGGGCGAGTTTAGCCGCCACGGCCAAGGCCTGTGTCACCTTGATCAGGCTGATCGTCCTGACGTTCAGCCCGCCTCTGGGGCGGATGATGATCCTAAAGTGCTCCCTCGGCAAGCGGGGGAGCCTCGAGGCCGCATCGAGGCGTTTCTTGACGCCGCCGGCGGTGGGGGTGCGGGACCCGCCACGGCCGCTGCCACGTTGTGTCGAACTCGCCCGGTCGCTGACGCCGGGCTGCCGTTGCAACTTGCGCTTGGAAATAGCCGTGGTCCATCCGGACTTCAGGCACTCCTCGGGGGTGATGTCCTCCCCCTCGACCGTCACTTGCATGGACATTTTTGGGCACGGCGGCGTGCGAGAGCTAGGTCTCGACGCACCTTATCCGGGAAAGTAGGCCTAACCGTGCGGCGGGGTCGGGTAAAAGTCCCGAAGAATGGCGAAATGACCACCCACCGGCAAGAACTTGGTGTCAGCGTGGTCCTCTAGACGAACTGCGTCGAATGGTGCAAGAATACGCTGAAGATGAGACGTTTTTCTGACCGAAAACATTTACAGAATCGGGAGCCGATGCTCGCTAGTCCGCACTGGATCGAACGTCGTCGTCTTCCATCAAAACAGTGGTGCGTTTATTTAGGAATACCACCGATCCCCTTACAGCAGGCTAGTCACCACCAGCCCAGCGTGTTCTCCGTTCCAACGGCGGCGGCTAGAAACATGGTACGCGCGAGCGGCGCAGCGTGGCGCCAGCGGTCGAGCGCTGTACGCGGGCGCAAATAGAAATACGCCGCCCGGCGGCGACTTTACAATTGCTAGAAGGTACAGCGGAGACTTCCGCTTAACATGTGTTGCCATGGCAATCATGGAGCTCCTAGGTGCCTAGGGACATAATCGCTTAGGGACTTTTGAGGCACTGGTCTCCGCTGAGCGTGGCTCTCTTATCTCCGAGACCGGGCGCGGCGACCTTGCCGAGCGCAGCTCCTCCGTGCGAGCGAATCGTTTCGGGCGCGTTGAATGTCTGGCGGTGGCTGGCCTACGCCGGCCGCCCTTTATTGTTGTAGCGTTTGTTCTAGTGGCGGAAATCCTTGCAGTAGTGGGGTGTGGCATGACGGCTTTTGATCTCGGTGAACTATGGTGGTGTAAACAAGCGCATACTGCTCGTGTTTGAACCCCGGTGCTGCGGCGGAAGCCGCAGTGCCGGCCGCCGACGCGAAGCGGTGGTCGTTGGGGTGTTGCGGAGTGCAGCGTAGCAACACCCCAAATAAAAAAAAAATACTGCTCCAGTCAGGTAGACTGCTCCCTCCCTGATAGTGAGATTATATTTGGATCATCAAAACAGTGATCATCAAAACAGTGGTGCGTTTTTAGGAATATCATCATTTGTCTCTCGCACCCTGTAAATCCGCTTGTTTACACCACCACAGTTCACCGAGATCAAAAGCCGTCATGCCATACCACCACTACTGCAAGGATTTCCGCCACTACAACAAACACTACAATAATAAAGCGCGGCCGGCGTGGCCCAGACACTGCCCGGCCATAGCCTCCTATAGGAGGCTATGGCCCGGCATTAATCGTGCCCTAAACAATTCGCTTCCTACGCACGTACGACAAGGTCGCTGCGCGCGGTCCCGGAGAGAAAGAGAGCCACGCTCAGTAACTAGCAGCAGCCGTGCCAGACCAGTGCCTCAAAAGTCCCTAAGCGATTATGTCCCTAAGCGCCTAGACGCTCCACAGATTGCTGGACGGTGCTGGGTAATACGAACCCAATGACGGAAGCTCTACTCGCTGGTCTTCGCCGCAGCGGTCGCCTTGCCGGACTTCCGCCATCACCGATCGAGATGATGTCCCAACTCCAGAGCTCGGATGCATCGGGGGCAACTCCTACGGGTCCCTGGCTGTACTCCTGAGTGCCGTCAAACTTTGGCGGGACCTCAGGGGAAGACATTGACGAGTAGCTCAAGAACTATAAGCGGGTGAGCAGAAGCAACGGCTGGGACTCGGCAGCGCAGCTCAGTCATGTTGTATTTTCACTGACGAAAACTTCTCTCATGTGGTATGAAAACCACGAGGACATGTTCACCACTTGGGATCGTTTTGTTTAGGAAGTACAGAAGTGCTTCGCGATCCTAACGCGAAGAAGAAGCGAGCGGAGGAGACATTGGCTCAGAGGGCACAGCTTCCAGGGGAGTTATGTACCACGTATATAGAAGAAATTTTGAAGCTGTGCAAGATAGTGAATACTAGGATGACTGAAGAGGACAAGGTTGGACACGTTCTGAAGGGGATAGTCGAAGACGTGTACAATTTATTGATTGGCAAAGAAAACCTGAACTCCGTGTCTGACGTGATGCAGCACTGTCGCACATTTGAAACGCTGAAGATGCGACGGATAGCTCCGAAATTTGGCCGTTTGTCAAACGTCCCAACAGTGGCTAGTGTCGACACTATGTCGCCTAATGACCTCTCGTCGACAATACGCCAGATTGTACGGGAAGAATTGCTTTGGTGTCAGCAAATCTCTCATTGCCCCAGCGCATTTCAGGACGGCTATGCAAGAGAGACAGCACGCGCGCGAACGCCAGCCGCTCCGGCACTATGGCAGCCATCAGTTAATGCAGCAGATGTCGATGAATGCCAAGGCACACTGCGATCACTTGAGTACTCCGATCGGACACCCTCCAATTACGAACGGCGTTTTCGCTCACCTCATTTCACTCAACGAGCGTCGGCTGGCTACCGTCCGCATCAAGAGCGATACTGCTACCTAATGCCTTCTGACAGGACTGGTCACTCCGAGCTGCCACGGGTGTCTGGACCTCCGCCGGTGTGTTACAGCTGCGGCGTCCCTGGTCACATCTCGCGATTTTGCAACAACCCCCCTAGATACCAGCGAGATCCCTTGCTCATGTCTCCCCAGCTTTTCGACCGCCCGTTCTCTACGCCACGGCCACCACGCACGCCCACCAGTTTACGCTACCCCTCACCGGCCTCTGATCGAAGCTTAACGCCGCCACCAGCCCCACGTGCTCGACGATCCCCATCGCCGCGGCTACGCACGCAGTCACCGCCGCCGGAAAACTAGTCGGCGCGGCCAGTGGGGGTGAGGCCGCAAGATACCAGACACTTTCGACAGATATACCCCCGTCATTGTTTATGCCGAAGAACAAAGTTCATGTACTTGTTGATGGCGTACCTACCATAGCACTTGTGGATACAGGCGCGACAATTTCTGTGATGAGTGTGAATTTTAAGAACCTTCTTCGACTGAAAGTGCTGTTATGTTTAAGCCGTGGTGCAACATTCCGTGGTGTGAGCGGTGATGCGTTGTGTCCGGTGGGAGTTTGCACTGGGGACGTGTCTTTGAGCGGCAAGGTGTTTCCGACAGAATTCGCGGTTATTGCGCGATCGACGCATGACCTTATTTTGGGAATCGATTTCTTGCGGGAGTGTGGGGCAACTGTTGACTGTAGAAGTGGGCACCTTTCCGTGCATGATAGTTTCCAGGCTGCGCTATTGGAAAATTCATCCCGTGATGAATGCTTCTTTTTGGTCTCCGAGGACATGGTCGTGCCTGCCTTTTCTGCTGTGTGGGTTCCAGTAACCTGTTGTAGTAACGAGCTTGCCATGTTCGACGCGACGCTTGAACCGATTCATGCGGCCTGTGTGAAAAAGAACATTTTAGTTCCCCATTGCGTGGTGTCTGTAGTTGAGGGCCGCGCAGGTGTGTGGACAATCAACAGTTCAATGGAACCTGCAGTGTTGCCTCGTGGCGTGAAACTTGCTGTCTTCAAACCAGAATCCTCTACGACGCTGGTTGCACTTGTTGATGCTACAGGCGAGAATGGACATCTCGGTTCTTAAGGTTCAGCCGATTCACAACTTCTACAAATGATCAGCAAGTCACTCAGCCAAAACGAACGTCACACACTCCTGGGCGTTCTCTACAAGCACTTGAAAGTGTTCGACTTTTCAAAAAGCGGCAAAATGCCTTTAATTCCAGCATCTCGAACACGTCATCGGATCAACACTGATTCAGCGCATCCCGTACGGCAGAAACCTTACAGGGTATCACCATCTGAGCGCAACATCATCAACGAGCAAGTGCAAGAGATGCTAGGAAAGGGAGTAATTTAAGAATCCGCGAGTCCTTGGGCCGCTCCCGTCATTCTTGTGAAGAAGAAAGATGGAACGTGGAGATTCTGCGTTGGATTATCGCCGACTGAATTCCGTAACCAAGAAAGACGTCTACCCGCTGCCCCGTATTGATTACTTTTTTTTCAATTCAATTCAATTCTCTTTATTTACCAGAAAATATTCTGGCTGGACTCCTGGGCTAAAAGCTGCAAGAGTACAGCTTGACGGGGCCCAGGAGACCATACATACATGGCAACAAGTGACAGGTAAACAGATAACAGATGTTTAAAAGCATAATACACAAAAATAAACAAGTTATTTACGCAGATAGTAGACATGATTACACATTGAGAACCTGTACTCTTACTGGTAGAGCCAAAAAAAGAAAAACAATGCATTTGTGTTAGAATGCAAAACAAACATTATTTCAAGCAACTAACAAAGCACAATTCTACAGTAACACGCATACAACACTCTCATTTACTAAGAGAAAGAAATGATAACACCACTAATACAAGAACTAACTGCAATAGGACAAAATAACATCAGTTATATATCAATAGCAAGTAACAAGAACGAAACAAATGACCGTGTTTTGATAGATAATTGAATGAATAAATAAATTAGTAACTCAGAAATATTTCACGTAATATATTTACTGTGGGTTTCTCTAAGTCATTATGTTTATTTAGAATATATGGAAGGTTATGTTTCAAAGACTGGTGTTTATAGTTGGTACGAAAACGGGGTATAAGCCACTTTCCCACGTTTCGAGTATTGATATCATGACTCTGACGCTGCAGAAATGCAGTAGTCTGAATGAAGTGTTGCAACGCAGAAGAGCAGATGTAAAATGAACGCAGGATGCGAAACTCATACAAATCTTGGATTTTAATTAACCTGTGAGTGCAAAAGTATGTGGAAGTCGGAGATAAATAACCAATGTTGGCAATGCGACGGACAGCTTTCTTCTGTAAAAGTAGTATTCTGTTTATATTACGCTGAGTCGTAGTAAGCCAAACCAAACTGCAGTAGTTTATGTGTGATTGCAATAGCGCGTGATATATTTTAATTTTTATTTGTGTTGGGAGAATTTCGCGGCACCGCGATAAAACTCCCGTAGTTAAAGAAAGTTGCTTACATAAATTATTTATGTGAGAATCCCAACTTAGATGAGATGAAAATGTTACCCCAAGGATTTTGTGTTCATCAACAATGTCGATTTTATGTTCTGCACACATAATATCTTGGTTAACGTTGCATGTCTTGTTTCTAGATCTGAAAATTATTACCTTCGTTTTCCCGGGGTTAATTTTAAGTTTATTTGATAGTGACCATGCTTTAATGTTACTTAATAATCGGTTACATCTTTCTACCAACTCATCCGCATTTTCGCCAGACAGCAAGACTGTGGCGTCATCGGCATATATGATAAATTGCACAGCTTTGTCGATGTTTACAATGTCAGTTATAAAGGCGCTGAAAAAAAAGGGGACCTAATACGGGGGCTTCCCTGAGGGACACCTCTACTAACCGGCAATGAAGATGAGCGATGGTTTCCCAGACACACGCATTGTGATCTATCTGTTAAATATGATTTAGCTAAAGCCAGAGGAGTGCCCCGAACACCATACATTTCTAGCTTATGCAATAGTATATTATGGTCAAGGGAATCAAAAGCCTTAGTGAAATCCATGAACAGGCCTAATGTGTAGAGCTTGTTGTCGAAGTTTTCTAAAACAAATTCCTTAAGCCTTAACAAAGCTAACTCCGTAGACCTTCCTTTCCGGAAACCAAACTTGGTTCGGATTGTACGCCATCCACTCCCTGCATTCCGCTTCCTACTTTTCTTCCGTGGATCTGAGAGCCGGTTATTGGCAAATTCCGATGCACCCTGATGACAAGGAAAAAACGGCATTCGTTACGGCGGACGGGCTGTACGAATTCAACGTTATGCCGTTCGGATTGTGCAGTGCACCGGCTACATTCGAAAGGTTCGTGGACACTATTCTGCGTGGTTTAAAATGGCAGATTTGTATGTGCTGTCTTGATGATGTCGTAATTTTTGGACGCACATTTCAGGAGCACAACATTCGTCATTGTACTCGACTGTATCGAAAAAGCCGGTCTTGAGCTGAATTCAAAGAAATGTCATTTTGGCGAGCACCAAACAGTGGTGTTAGGACATGTTGATAAAGATGGAATTAGACCCGACCCACAGAAGACGGCAGCCGTTGAATCATTCGAGCAACCTCAATCTGTCAAACAGCTTCGTAGCTTCATAGGGCTCTGCTCATATTTCCGGCGGTTCATACCCGGTTTCGCGGATGTCGCTCAACCCCTGACGAATCTTCTGCGTAAGAACACTCTGTTTCACTTTGTGAAGCCGCTTTTCACCAGCTCAAGTTTTTGTTAACTTCACAGCCAATACTCCGGCACTTCGATCCTTCGTCTCCAACGGAGATTCACACAGACGCAAGTGGCATCGGCATCGGTGCTGTTCTCGTTCAGCGCTCTAGAAACAAAGAACATGTCGTCGCGTACGCAAGCCGTTCTTTAAGCAAGCCGGAACGCAACTACACTGTGACGGAACAAGAATGCCTAGCGGTAGTATTTGCCGTGAAGTGGTTTCGCTCGTACGTATATGGTCGCCCGTTCACCATCGTCAGAGATCGCCATTCTCTGTGCTGGCTAGTCAATCTTCGTGACCCATCCGGTCGCTTCGCGCGATGGGCCCTTCGTCTACAGGAGTATGTGTTCACTATTTCGTACAAGAGTGGTCGTCGACACGCTGACGCGGATTGCCTTTCTAAGATGCCACAACGTACGGCGGACTGTGAAGCCGACAACTTTGACCACCTTATCGCTTCGTTGTCGCCTGACTTTCCCGATGCCTTGACATTAGCCGCAGAGCAGCGCAAGGACCCAAGCTTGAACGTGTTTTTCTCTGTCACACAGGGGCCTATATCCGAAGGCCGATTTTGCGTCCGAAATGGTCTTCTTTACAAGAGGAACTTATCAACGACGGGCGCCCGTTTTCTACTGGTGGTTCCGCAGTCTCTTCAAATATCTGTTCTGCGCATTACGCACGATAACCCGACCTCTGGTCACTTAGGGACCGCGCGAACACTTAGTCGCACAAAGGAACGATTCTACTGGCCTCAAGTGCGCAAAACAATTCACACCTATGTGGCCAGTTGTACACAGTGTCAGAGCCACAAGCGACCTACCTCAGCTCCAGTCGGTCACCTACAGCCACTAAAGCCCCCCAGTTCCTCTTTTGAAAAAGTCGGCATAGATCTGATCGGGACGTTTCCGCGTTCTTCAAGAGGCAACCAGTGGATAATTGTGTGTGCCGAATACCTGACGCGGTATTGTGAACCACCTCCGCCACTGCTGCGCAGGTTTCTGATTTTATGCTTCATTCAATCATACTCCGACACGGGCCACCTCGCGTGATAATAAGTGACCGTGGTCGCCAATTTATTGCGGATGTTGTGGAAGAATTGCTGCGTTCGTGTGCCTCCAAGTTCCGACACTCAACAGCTTATCATCCACAAACTAATGGCCTCACCGAGCGCACAAACCGAACGTTGATCAACATTGTTATGAATGTACGTTGCTTCAGACCACAAGAAGTGGGATGAAGTATTACCGTTCGTGACGTGCGCTTTCAACTCTGCGAAACACGAAACGACCGGTTTCAGCCCTTTCTTCCTTCTTTACGCGCGCCAACCTCGTCATACGCTGGACACTATCTTTCGTTTTGTGATCCATGACGATTTGTCTATAGCAGAGACATTGTGTCGTGCAGAAGAGGCTCGTCGACTTGCTCGCTTACGTACATTGGCCGCGCAAGACCACTCTAAAAGACGCTACGACAGTCAACACCAGCTTGTTACCTACGTTCCCGGTGACCTCGTGTGGCTGTGGACTCCAATACGCAGGCGTGGCTCGAGGCAAAAGCTTCTTGCAGACTATGCCGGGCCGTACGTTATCCTCGATCGTCTAAGCGAGGTGAACTACACAATTGCGCGTCTTACTTCAAATGGCAGTCGTTCACTCAAGACGGAGGTGACGCATGTTGCCCTCTTGAAGCCATTCACACGAAGGAAGCAGGAGTGACTTGCCCGGCGGGCTTTGTCTGGGAGAGGAGGAATGTTACGCCGTGTCACTGCCAGTGAAAAGTGAGGGAAGCGAGAGGAGAGAAAGAGGAAGACGACGTTGCTTCTACGATTGACACCAGCCAACATAGCCGACGGAGCTACATCTTTGTGCCTTATTCATTAAACGCTCCCTTAACCCTCTCCCGAGGCCGTAACAATGTACATATATATATATATATATATATATATATATATGTGTGTGTGTGTGTGTGTTTAATGTAGTTTTTTCATGCAATATATGACCCGGGGAAAAGCGGCTGGAAAAGACGGAGTAACAGTCGATTTAATAAAAGACGGAGGAGATATGCTTGAAGAGCTTGTGGCCCTTTATACGCAATGCCTAACGACTTCAAGTGTACTGTAAGAAAGCCAACGCTAAACTAATACATAAGAATGGAGACGTTAGAGAATTGAAAAATTATAGACCCATTAGCTTGCTTTCAGCACTGCATAAAATATTCGCCAAGATAAATTCCAATAGAATCAGGGCAACGCTTGACTTCAATCAACCAAGAAAACAGTATGGCTTCAGGAAGGGATATTCTACAATGGATCACATCCGTGTCATCAATCAGCTAGTCGAGAAATCTGCGGAGTACAATAAACATCTCTATAAGGCTTTCATAGATTATGAAAACGCATTTGATTCAGTAGAGATGCCAGCAGCCATAGAGGCATTGCGTAATCAAGGAATATAGGAGGCATACGTGAATGTCTTAGCAAATATCTACAAGGATTCCACAGCTACATTGGTTTTCCACAAGAAAAGAAGAAAGTTACCTATCAAGGGGTCAGGCAAGGAGACACAATCTCTCCAATGCTATTCACTGCATGCTTAGAAGAAGTATTCAAGCTCTTAGACTGGGAAAGCTTAGGAGTGCGGAGCAACGGCGAATATCTCAGCAACCTTCGGTTTGCAGATGACATTGTCCTATTCAGCAACAATGGAGATGAATTACAGCAAATGATTGCGGACCTTAATCGACAAAGTGTAAAAGTGGGGTTGAAGATGAATATGCAGAAGACAAAGATAATGTTAAATAGCCTGGCAAGAGAACAGGAATTCAGGATCGCCAGTCAGCCTCTACAGTCTGTGAAGGAGTACGTTTACGTAGGTCAATTACTCACAGGGGACCCTGATCACGAGAAGAAAAGTTATACAAGTACAAAATTGGGTTAAAGGGCATACGGCAGGCATTGCCAAATCCTGACTGGGAGCTTACCACTGTTGTTGAAAAGAAAAGTGTACAATCATTGCATTCTACCGATGCTAACATATGGGGCAAAACTTGAAGGTTAACAAAGAAGCTCGAGAACAATTCAAGCACAGCACAAAGATCGATGGAACAAAAAATGTTAGGCCTAACGTTAAGAGACAGGAAGAGAGCGGTGTGGATCAGAGAGGAAACGGGGATAGCCGATATTCTAAGTGACATAAAGAGAAAAAATTGGAGCAGCTGGGCAAGCCTTGTAATGCGTAGGATGGATAACTGGTGGACCATTAGAGTTACAGAATGGGTACCAAGAGAAGGCAAGCGCAGTCCAGGACGGCAGAAAACTACGTGGGGTGAGGAAGTTGTGAAATTTTCAAGCGCAAGTTGGAATCAGCTAGCGCAAGACGGGTAATAGGAGATCGCAGGAGGAGGTCTTCGTCCTGCAGTGGACATAAATATAGGCTAATGATGATGATGCTGACGAAGCATCCAGCTTAAGTGTACGAACCAATGAATCCGTGGCTGCTGTGTACGTGAACGTAAATGTAAAAATTTTAAGGCGAAGACTGCTGCACAGCCCGGCTCCCCAAACAAATCCACACAGAGTCGACTCCAGCACCGCACAGAAGTGACGTTACTAAAAGACAACGTCACATGCACGTGTATTTCCTTTTTTATCGGCGCGTGGTTTGATTTGTTTGTACGTGACATTCATTGAGTGTGCATCGCGTCAGTCGCGCTTGTGGGACGTCATTTTCTGCTGCAGCTGGTCCACAAGGCCTGGTTCTGCTGTATCCTCGGCAGTCTTTGACATCGTCCTTTTATATGCACGACTGGTCCACTGTGGTACTATTTTATATTTGCTAGTGTTATTTAAATCCATTCTAATGCGTATTTTGATTATAGTTTGGGCGTATCTGTTAATTTTGCTGTTATTGTTCGCGACCGCTTGGTTTGTCCATCCGTAGCGCGAATTCTTGAGATTTTTCCACGCATTTATGCTCACTAGAAGCCAGTGCATTTAATTTATCCTATAGCCTTCATCATTATAAGCAAAAGTTGACATTTATTTTATGGCAGTTTTGCTCCTTGGTATTATTATAAATTGTACTGCTCGCAACATGACACGGGGCTTGGTTGCCTACGACTCGATGGTGAACTATGCGGACCAGTATCGCGTCGCGGCTCGTCTGTCAGCGTAGCCGCACATACGGGAATAAAGATTGAGTAGTTGCTCTCACATATTGATGGCAAGCTAGCTGGTTTTGATGTTGGCATTGTGTACGTTGGCGCTAACAACGCGGTTTATAGTGCGTAGCAGCGTGTGTATGGACGCGTATCGCTAGTTCGTTCATGAGATTATTGAAAAGAATCCCATGGCGCAATTAACTTTTTCTGCCATCCTTTCTCGGTGGGTGAATCAGCACCGCCCATGGGAAGCTCTGGGTTGTGGAAATTGAATAACTGCAGGAAGGTTAATGCTGCCCTGATGCAGTATTGCCACGAGTGCGACATCACTTTTCTGGGTGGTCTCGCAGACTACTGGGCCAGCCTCCTGAGCAGGGGTGGTGTCCACCCGAGCCGTTTTGGTAACAGGGTGCTGGCAGACTTCCTGTATCAGGAGCCCTGCATTCTGTCCATCCATTTGGAGAGAATCCAGCAATGCATCAAGGAGACCCTTCATGGATCGGCTGGACACGGTAGGACTGCGTCCCGGCCTTTCTAAGGCTGACCTTCTTTCGCTTGTTTTGCATATTTTTCTCTCTTCTCAAGCATCATGTGTATCCTTCCATAGCTCCAGCTCCTGTCTGGAAAAGCAGCTCCATTCCCTTGCAGAGGCACAACACCGACCAGCCGACCAGAACCTTTCAAGGTGCTGACTTTGCATGTGTTGATGGTGTACGCGTCTGCTGCAAGGGAAACAAGGCTTGGTGCATCTGGGACTGCCTGCCTTCCTCCATTTTCCATGAAACAAGTGTACCAAGTAGGAGGAAAGGCCAGGGGGGGGGGGGTCTGTTGAGCCAATGATCCCTGGTCAAGGTGCAAGCCCCACTTGTGTCAGAAAACCAGGAGAGCCTCACAAAAGCACGATAATGCTCCTGTTGTGAGCTCTTCTGTGGCGGAAGGAGAGACCAGCACTGGAGACGCAGCTGTGCCACAGGCTGTCTGCCAGCGTGACAAGGAGTGGAAACTAGGGGTATTGAAGAAAACGCGCTGGATGGCTGCGGCACTGCGCAAGAAAGAATGGAGCTGTGGCTTGGCTGCAGACAAGGAAGGAAAAGTTCTTGCTGTGACAACTGCATAGTCCTTGAAGATTGCTTCACCTTTGACGGCAGTTGCAGGGCAGAAACACACACTGACAGTGGAAAGTCCGAGTCTGCTTCTTTTACCGTCTATGTTGTTATGTTTCAAGAAGAAGCCAGAGCCTATAATGATATAACGAATCTGTGATAGCTTTGAAAAGCTGCAGCATGTGGCTAGCAGGCAGCGGAAAGATTGCTTGGTGACTGCAACAGCTGACTGCGGAGCTGTCATAAAGGGGGTTAGAAAGGAGGTCACTGTCTGCAAACGCTGTAAGCTAGGAACCAAAACAAGACGGGGGAAATCACCGGCAATCCTGGCACAGAGGCTCGTGACCCTACCACAAAGCGGGGTACATTGCTTCCACATGGCGCTGCTTGACATCCAGTGAGGCTGCTTTGACATCCAACTACAGGTCTACCAGATCCGATGACCAGGCTGTTTGTATAGAATCTGGTACCAACGTATGAGTTGCTAACACTGTAAATGTACTGCATGGTGAAAGCAGCAAAGTTTATTTAAATTCAACATTTTATAACTTTCTCTTACAGAAAGCTTTGACTAGTGGTGCAGCAAGGGCAAGCACGTAGTTACTATAATTAAGTCTAACACAAGTCTATTTGCAACAGTATCCAAAGAGTTGGAGTATATTAGGATTACATATTGTCACGAAGATAACTAATTAGATCTTGCCGAAAGAGAACAGCCTTCTTTAATCATGGCCGACACTCAAGAGAACGCGCGCACACCTGCGCCCTTCGTCGTGTTTTCTCTGGTGTTCTTGTGCCTGTAGTGGGCAGCTGACTTCTGACGATCGGTTCCTGTAGTTGGCAGCTTACTTCGCGTCATTACTCCCCTCGTGAAAAGCGACCGTCCCGGTCGCTGGTCGGAGAGGGTGAAGGGTGACAGAGGGCGTGGGAGAGAGTTGATCAGAGGGCACTTCTTCGCGGGCGGCTTCATCCGTACTACGTGGACAATCTCGGCTCGTGCCCGCCGTCCGCTCGAGCTAATATTAGTACTCTGAGGGACGACCTCGTAGTGGACGTCGCTGAGTCGCCTGACGATCTTGTACGGGCCAAAGTACCTGCGCACTAATTTTTACGATAGCCCCTGATGACAGGTGGGTGTCCACACCCAAACGTAGTCGCCGGGTTCGTACTGAATGTTTCTTTGGCCACTGTTGTAACGGTGGGCGTCGGCACTCTGCTGGTTGCGGATGCGGTTTCGAGCAAGCTGTCGAGCTTCTTCGGCTTTCTGGACGATGTCGTCAGCATTGTCACTTGTTGTTCCGTTGTCTAACGGGAGCATAGCGTCTAAAGGTGTTGTTATGCAGCGCCCATAAACCAGTTCAAATGGTGTGAATCGGGTGGTTTCCTGCACAGCCGTATTGTATGCGAATGCCACGTATGGTAGAATTTGGTCCCCGATGATTGGTGTGGGTCAGCGTGACGATCTCCTGCATTAAGTCAGTGTGATGAATGAAAGAAAACCACGCCGATGATGACGAACCGTGCACGCGCTCTTTTGTGAGTGGACCACGCATTTGACTGTGATCTCACCAAATCAGCGATGGCCCAGTGGTATTACGAAGATGCGTCGTGCCACGATTTGGTCACGTATGGCGAGCACGTGGCGAAATGCTTCGTGGCGAGAGACGCGCCTAGTCAGCGGGAGACGGAAGACAGCAGGCCGGCGTGTCGGACGCCGACAATCAAGGCTACAATTAAGGAACGCGGCCGTCCATGGAGCTGCCGCCCGACCGTTGCCCTTGGCCACGGCCTTCGCCAGCACGAGTACTGCAGCTCGGAGCGTGGCTTGGCCTGCTGTGCTACCACTTGCCGCGAGCATTGCGGATCGCGGGCAAGCCGTCTCCTTGGTCAGCTGTTCAGCTCAGCACCGTTCGTGGCCTGGCTAATGGCCGCATATGAGCCGAGCACTGCGGCTCGCGCGCAAGCTGTCCGCTGGGCAGGCTGACCATTCCTGCAACGTGCACTGTGGCTCGGATGCAGGCTGACTGCTGAGCGGTCGTCCCCGGTTAAGCAAGAGCCATCTCCTCACCGTCCAACATCGAGGCGTGCCCGACGTCGTCACGTCATCGTCCCTCACTGCGGCAGCCTCTCGTCTCCTGTCCACGTACTGTGAGCTGTTTCTAACTGTGTTTCTCGAACTCATAGGAAGCTTAGTACTTCTAGCACATTATGTTTGTCATGTCATGTGTCTTAACGTTCTGTCCGGATGTAATTAGGTTTTTTTTTGGTTTTCATAAATGTAGTTTGGGTTTGTCATCACGAGGCCGACTCCTTTTCCTGCGTCCTTTTCCTCATCGCGCGGCACGACAAACAAGTGTGAAGAACGTCCTTCGTAATTTTCTTTACAGTCAGCAGTAAACGCAGTTCCTCTATCGGTTATTAAGACGGAAGGGGTCCCGTGACGTGGTACGATTTCATGGACAAAAAACATCGCGACTTCTGTAGCGGTTCCGCGGGGCACAGCTTTGGTTTCCGCATACCGCGTTTGGTAGTCCGTTGCGACGACTATCCATTTGTTTCCTGCGGACGACGTAGGGAGTGGACCGAAGAGATCCATTCCCACCTCCTGAAACGGTGCTGGAGGAGGGTCCAGGGGTTGCAGAAGACCAGCAGGTTTCAAAGGTGGAACTTTGCGCCATTGACAATCACGGCAGCTTCTCGCGTAGCGCTGAACGGACGAGAATAGTTGTGGCCAGTAATACTTCTGGCGTATGCGCGCTAACGTCGTGGCGAAGCCTAGGTGTCCGGCACACGGGTCATCATGACATGCCTGCAGCACTTCTTCGTGCAGTGAAACTGGGACGACAGGAAGCAACGTTTCTTGGCTGTTTTCAAAGTTATTTTTGTAGAGCACATCGCTGCGGAGGCAGTAAGAAGTCAGACCTCGTGACATTGGACGTGGGACAACAACGTCGGCTCCCTAAAGTTATCTGATGAGGGGAAGCAATGTACTGTCTGCACGTTGGAGGTCAGCCATCTCGACAGTGTCTACTACACCAAGAAACGGGAAATCTTGCTCTAAGTCACTGGGCGTCCAAGGTATAGGTGCACGTGAGAGGCAGTCAGCGTCGCCGTGCTTCTGTCCGGATCGATATACCACTGTGACGTCGTACTCCTGAAGGCGGAGGCTCCAACGAGTGAGGTGGCCTGAAGGGTCCCTAAGACTCGCAAGCCAACACAGTGAGTGGTGGTCACTTAGTACGCGAAAACGTCGGCCGGGAAGGTAGGTTTGGAACTTGCCGATGGCCCAAACAACCGCTAGACACTTCATTTCAGTCGTGGAATAGCTGACCTCCGTATTTGTCACACTGCGGCTCACGTAGGCTACTACTCGTTCGGCGCCGTCTTGCCACTGAACGAGTATAGCACCGAGCCCCACGTTGCTGGCGTCTGGGTGCATTTCTGTGTCGGCCTTTTCGTCGAAATGCGCGAGTACGGGGGCTGTTTGCAGTCGCTTCCGCAATTCTGTAAATGCTTGCTGTTGTTCTTCCGTCCACTCGAAGGGTACATCTTGGCGTGTTAATCTCGTTAATGGTTCGGCGATCCTTGAAAATCCTTCTACAAAACGACGGTAGTAAGCGTAGAGACCTAAGAATCGCTGAACAGCCTTCTTGTCTGTTGGACGCGTGAACTTAGCGACGGCTGCTAGCTTCTAGGGCTCTGGCCGAACACCGCGGGGGCTGACTGCGTGCCCGAGAAACTTTAGCTCCTGAAAGCCAAAATGACATTTCTCAGGCTTGATAGTCAGATTTGCTTTGCTGATTGCGAGGAGCACATTCCTTAGTCGTTCTTCATGTTCATCAAACGTTCTTGAAAACACCACAACGTCGTCTAAGTAGACTAAGCACGTCTGCCATTTCAGTCCAGAGAGAACAGTGTCCATCATCCGCTGAAATGTGGCAGGTGCGGAATGCAGGCCGAATGGGAAGGCTTTAAATTCATATAATCCATCAGGAGTCACAAATGCTGTTTTTTCGTGGTCACGCTCATCTACTTCGATCCAAGACATAAGTTCCAAGACATAAGATCCAACGAGGTGAAAAATTGGGCGTGGCGTAGACGGTCCAGAGCCTCATCGATCCGTGGCAAGGGATAAACGTCGCGTTTGGTACACTTTTAAGCCGCCTATAGTCGCTAGACTATAGCCGCCAGAAGCGTAGTGTATTTTTCTTCTTTTTAACTATAACGACGGGTGACGCCCATGGACGGCTGAATCGCGTGATCATTTAACATATCTTGAACCTGGCGCTTTATCACGCCCTTTTCGTAGGTGCAACGCGGTAGGGATGCTGACGAACGGGGCGTGCTGACTCGTCCGTAGGAATGCGATGCTTCGTAACGGAGGTGCGCCGTACTTTAGACTCGGTAGAGAAGCAGCCAGAGAAGTAATCGACAAGGTCGAGTAGCTGCTGTTTCTGTCGTTCCGATAAGCCGAAGTCAATCTGAATGCGATCGCTCAGGTTGACCTGTTTCGATGAATTAGGGGAAGCAGTTTCTAGCGAGGCGACATCAGTGAAGGCAGCTATTTTATGGAGGAAGGCGACAGCTGTGCCTTGTGGTAAGTGCTGATATTCGTTGCTTAAAATTTTCAGCAGGACTAATGAGCGTCAGTGCTGAAGCTGAACGAGGCCCCGTGCAATGCAAATGTGCCGCTCAAGCACTAACGGAATGTTTGACTCGGCGATGCCGTCATAGCCGTCGAATTCGTCGCACGTTACAAGGGTCAGTAGGCTGCTTCTTGGCGGTACCGTTATGCTGTCTTCGACGATGCGCAAGGCTTTTTAGGTGTGGTTCTCGTCGCCAGCGTCGCTTTCGTGCTTTTGCCGTAGAGAACGTCACGCTTGATTTTTCCAGGTTAATTATGGCTCCATTCGCCTGTAGAAAGTCCATGCGGAGTATCAAGTCGCTCGAGCAGTTGAGCAGAATAATGAAGACCCCGACGTACGTAAATCCTCGAATATTTACCCGAGAAGTGCATCTGCCCATGGGAATTAGTAGATGTCCTCCACTGTGTAAACTGTACACTGTGTAAAAACTTTCTTTAGCTTTGATGCAAGCTCTCTCCTCATAATCGAGCTGTCCGCACCAGTGTCAATTAAAGCTGTGACTTCTTCGTCGTCTATGGTAACCAGTACGTCCGACGTTACCACTTGCCTTTGGGCACCTGAGTGTGACTGAACGTCGGTGCGTTGTCGTCGAGATGGAGGATATTCGATGCGCTCGGCGTCAGCGGGCTCACCTCCGGATGTCGCTGGACTCAGTTTTCCGGGTTTTCAGGGTTACGTGAATGACGTCTACGAGCGTCTCGATGAAATAAGGGACTTGGCGATCGGTATCGATCAGGTGATGCAGAAGGGGGCTCGTGCCTTCGCTGCTCGAATGAACTATCATGACTCGCGATGGAGTTCTCTATCTCCATCGGGCGCTGACCAGGTCGTGGACGCGGTGCGCCTGGACGGAACCCGCGGAGTCCCGCGCGTCGATTGGACATATCCTGTAGACGTGGCCAGCCTCTCCGCAATGAAAACATACGGGCATGAGGTCAGGAGCCCGCCAGACGTCGCTTTTCCTGGGCCTCGACTCCTCGGTGGACGGTGGACTGCGACGCCTGAACACTACTTCTGCTTGTTCGGAGGGGCGCATGATGTTTGAGGGGCCGTACAGCGACCGTCGTCGTACGGCGTCCGCACAAGTCAATCGGACTGGATCCCGCTGTTGTGGTACCTCGTAGCGTTGAGGAGCTCGGACGGCTTGCCTAATCTCGTCGCGCACTATCTCCGCCGCGGAAATTCGGGCTGTCGGCGCGTCGGTTACCTGCATTTTGTGGACCTCTTCTCTTAACACAACCCTGATCAATTCGTGTAGGTCTCGAGGTGGTTTTCCCGAAGTCATGCTAGAGGGGCTGTGCGAAAGTTCCATCACGTTGCGGTTGTATTGTGTGGCACGCTGTCGAAAAGCCGTTTCCATTTATTTATTTATTTATTTTATTTATTTATTTTACATACTTTCAAGGCCCGTAGGCGCTACAAAAAGGAGTGGTACATACACAGAAAACGAATGCAGAACAATGAATCAAACATTTGTTAGATGGCATGGAAAACAGGAGTCTTGAACCTCGATGCGTCTGTAATAGTGGCGACCGATGCGGGCAGGTGGTTCCAGTCATTGCAGGTGCCAGGTAAAAAAGAGTAATAGTACGCATTCGTACGACTAGATGGCACGAAAACTTTATGAAGGTGATCGCTGCGGGATGAAAAGTAAGAAGGATGAGTTAGAAGTTTCTCTTTTATTACCGGGTTGTGGTAAACCTTGTGGAAAATGCAGAGGCAACTGTATGCACGACGTACTGAAAGATCCGGTATGTTAAGGGTTGGCTTCATGAGTGTAACGCTAGCATGACGAGAGTGATTAGATAGAATAAAGCGGGACACGCGGTTCTGAATGGCTTCGAGTGAGAGGGTTAGTGATACTTGAGGGGAATCCCTGATGGCCGAGGCATATTCGAATTTTGATCGAAAGAGTGTTTTGTGGAGCGTCAGTTTTAAAGATGCAGGAAACGGCGTAAAAGTTGCTGCGCAGATAGCCTAGCGTGCGATTAGCGTTAGAAGTTATATATTCAACATGCTTGTGCCATGATAGATCGTGAGTGATATAAAGACCGAGATACTTGTAAAAATTATCCTGACAGAGAGGAGCGCTATTTAGAAAATACATGCGTATGTCAGTATTGTTAGTGCGGCGTGATATGCGCATATATTTACGTTTATTTACGTTTAGTTTCATGTTTCATGCATTGCACCATATGGATAAATTGTTAAGGTCTTCTTGCGGTTTAGTAGAATCGGCTGGGTCACTAATCTTATGATATATTACGCAGTCATCAGCAAATAGGTTAATTGAAGATGATTTCACGCAGTCAGGGAGGTCGTTAATAAGAAAGAGCAGAGGCCCGAGGACGGATCCCTGCGGGACCCCCGATGTAACCGATAAAAAAGCAGAGGAAGCGTTATTGGCAGCTAGGTACCGGGTTCGATTGGAAAGAAAGTCCTTAATCCAAGCTAATACTCCAGGATCAATGTTAATCTGGTCAAGTTTAAGGTTTAGTAGATCGTGCGTTACGGTATTAAAGGCCTTAGCATAGTCCGTAGCATTGGCCGTAGCACTGCTGTCGCTTTAGCAAGGAAGTCCGCTAGAGTTGTGGGCGGATTCCGAATAAGTCCAGCAAAGATCTCTTGCTTGACACCTCGCATCAAATATAGGACCTTCTTGTCTTCGGCCATTGAGGCATCCGCACGTCTCAAGAGCCGAGCCATGTCTTCAGTATACGTGGTAACGCTCTCGTTCGGGGCTTGGAATATTGCCTGTATTGCCAGCTCCGCTCGCTCCTTCCTGTCTATGTTGGAATAAGTGGCGATCAGCTGCTGTCGGAATTCGTGCCACGAAGTCAATGTCGCTTCATGGTTATGGAACCACGTTCTCGGGGAGTCTTGGAGGGCGAAGTACACGTTGCGCAACTTGCGCTCTTCGTTCCATCCGTTACATTCGGTGACCCGCTCGAAATGGTCTAGCCCGTCTTCCACGTCTTCAGTAGCATATCCGTGGAATGCAATCGGCGTCTGCTGCTGGTTGAATATGAACTGCGCCGGCGAAACAGCCGCAGCAGCATTGCACTGTGGGCTCAGGTTAATCATACGGATACGATCGGGCAACAGACAGTGCTCAAGTTGGAGCCCTTGAAGACGGCGGCTGGTGCGTACGTGCACAGGAGTAATCTCTCTCGGACGACTCACTGGGGATGAGTCAGGGGTACGCTGCGTCTCCGGCAATCGTATCGTATAGCCAGCACTTGCACCAGTAAAATGTCACGAAGATAATTAATTCGAGCTCGCCGAAAGAGAACAGCCTTCTTTAATGATGGCTGACGCTCAAGAGAACGCGCGAACACCTGCGCCCTTCGTCGTCTTCTTTCTGGCGATCTTGCGCCTGTAGTGGGCAGCTGATTTCTGACGATCGGTGTCTGTAGTGGGCAGCTTACTTCGCGTCAATATAGAAGTGTTCATGGTCGTACTGTAAAGCCAAGAGGCACAGGAGAGCGACCCAAGCAAGGCATACAATGGTACTGGATGTGAAATGACAGTATTCTAAGCCTGTGCAAATCGCCCACTCTGCCCTACAAGATAACAAAGCTACAAACTAAGCATAATCATCCACTGGATTATTATGGCTTGTATCCTCAATGCTGGCTCCCCAATAATGCAGAGAAGGCATAATTATTTGATTTTGCCAAATGTAGCCTTGGCCCAAAAGATTGAAAAAATTGGTTGAATAGAGAAAAGGCATGAACTTAACTGCAAAATATGTTAACAAATACAAGCAAAGGTTTTCTACTAATATTCGCAACTAGCAGGCCCATGGGGAAATAGTTTTAGAAGATGGATACCTTGTTAGGAAATTATCAGAACTGGGTCACTCATGGCGTAAAAAAGTAATAACCTGCAATTTCTGCGACTTCAGTCAACACACATGCGCGAGTTTTGGTTCTCTGCGGCATCAAGAATGTTAAGATCCAACCACAGGAACAAGTTTCCGAAGTATTTTCGACCGGCTTTCATTGTTTGCTAGCCGCCTCAAGCGTTGGTGCTGTGATCTGGCATAGGTAGACTTTGGCGTCAAGCGTGTTGCATTGCTCTTAATGCCGGCCAGCGCCAAAAATCCGTCGGGAACTCCTTCCTTGTGGTTGAAGCTTTTATGTGGGCAGATTCCCTTCGTATTATTTGGTTTGAAAACCTGGGCATTCTGCTTCTCATCATGATCATCATCAGCCTACATTTATGTCCACTGCAGGCATTCTGCTTTTAAGTAGTCGCAAATATTTCAAACATTCAAGTGTATTACAAAATTTGCTTGCCACCGGTCTGGTACGGCTTTAGAAATTAAAATCTGTATTTACATTGGCCACATCACCTTCCCATTGCAGTAAGTCTGACCACTGCAGAACACATTCTTGGATGGTGGATTGAAAAAGGTCTTGCCTTGAGTCGTGCTAAGAAGCTTCACTACAGAAGACGCTCGTCGTACAGGCACTCGTGCAAGCGGACCAACAGGCTAAGAAAATGCTAAACAGCAGTACTCGGCGTTTGCAGGTGTGATTTGCAGTAAAATGCAAGAAGCTCGCATTAGTGTCCTACATAAAAAAGGTGACAGAAATGACATGAGCAACTATCGTCCAATATCAATTCTCCCTATGTTCTCGAAGGTACTTGAAAAAGTAATTTTAAATCGGTTTTTGGATTTTGAGCAAAAACATAAACTTCTAAATGAATGCCAATTAGGCTTTCGAAAGGCCTCAGCATGGCGTGTGCCTTAGTTGCTCAGAAAGAATTAATTTCAAGGGCATTGATGAGGGACAGCTGGTTCTGGGGTTGTTTGTAGATTTTAGAAAAGCATTTGATTGTGTAAATCATTGACTTCTTATTAGGAAACTCCTACGTTATGGCTACCGCGGGAAGGCTGCATCCTTCATCACATGTTATCTAGAACACCGCAAGCAAAGGGTCGGCATTAATGATGAACTCTCCAGTCCACTGCCCGTTTGTTGTGGCGTGCCACAAGGCAGTATTTTGGGCCCTTTCCTCTTTAATTTATATATTAATGATAATTTACGCCGATAATACTAGCATATTCCTGATAAGAAAGTCGGCGGATGAATTAGTTGAGGAAGAAAACTTAATCCTTCAAAGATTACATGAATGGACACGTAAAAATAGTCTTAAAATAAACACAAACAAAACAAACGCAATAGTTTTCCAGAGGAAAAATTATAACGTAAAAATTAATACGCCTATATTGCTTAATATAACGCATATCGATATTGTCACGTAGTAGTGACGCTGAAGTAAACAGTAGTAAAACTGTGCATGACGAAACTGGTTGTTTATTGGGAGAACCTGTGCCCGCAAAAGCAAGCTACACTCGAAGCACAACGAAAGCGGCGAACACAGTCGGCGGTCGTCGAAATCTGATCAGCGGCGAAGCGCGTCGGCTTTTATACCTCAGTCATCGAAGGTTCCAGATTAATCCCTGATGCCCGCGTGTCTTCCAGAAAGTTCTAGACAATTCGCGTCGGTCATACAATCAGATAACATAAGCGTCGGTGAAAACAGGCAACGGAAAGAAGCATCAATAACGTTCTAGAAACTTCCGATACAGGCGCGTCCTGCGCCGAGCGATAACGTTTAACATTTGTTAGCCGGTGGAAAGCGGCCACCGGTGAAAGATAAACATGTATACGTGTCAATATTGTTCCATTCTTTAAAACTTTAGGCGTTATTTTCCAAGAAAACGTATCATGGGATATGCATGTAAATTCCTTGGCGACAAAATTATCTCAAACAATCGGGCTTGTTTACCGTAACCGTCATATACTGCCAACAAAAATAATGATGCTGATTTTCAACACACGGTTTCTTTCTAGTCTAAACTACTGTCACTTAGTTTGGGCTACTACCACACAAGGAAATTTGGAAAAACTTTATGTACTGCAAAAAAATTCTTACGAGTCGTAGAAAACGTTGCAAAATATGTTCACACACCTGATTTTTTCATAAAATATAATACAATGCCAATAGCCAGTATGTACGATTATCGACTCTGTAGAGCATACAAACAAGAAATAAAAAATGGAGCCAGCTTTCTAAAAACACTAGCGGATCTAAAAATCAACATTACAACATATACGACAAGGACAAGAGAGTTTTGAAAAGTGGAAACTGTTCGAACGACATACGGACAACAAACTCTTCGTAACAACCTGCCAAGGCTACAGAATAAATTACACAATGAAACCAATGGATTGGAAAATACCTCTGTGAAATCTCTGTATAGTTATTTCGGCCTGCACTAGATTGTTTTCCCTGGCTTTCGCAAAATTTTTTTCCTTAACGGAACTAACTAGTCTCATTGTATAGATTATATTCTTGGTTGTTTCGTTTGTTTAGCCTGTATGAGAAATGGTATCGTTACGGTTTTTGTTTTTGATTATATCTTTCTCGCCCTCGTGTTTTTTCGAACAGTTGTGATACCGTTATGCCTACCATTGCTTATTTGTCCTTATTGGTTGGAGATGTTTTTTACTATGTCCCGTTGTCAGAAGACACTTTTTTTTCATTCGCTTCGCATGGTTCGCGATGCTCAATTTTGTGCAACTGGCATTTGTAAACAATGATGCCTTTGTGTTTTGCTAACGTCGCGCCAATGCGGGGGCCTGCGTCAAGCTGTCCATGTGGCAGCTTTTTCTGCATGCCCCTCACGTACGCAAATAAGCATCATTGTCATTTCTTTCTACTTAATCTGTTTTTTTGCTCTCTCGTGCAGGTCCAGTAGATGTATCGGCTGTGTGCTTTCACACTACCATCAAGCCACTAGGACTTTGGCTCAGCCTGTGCACCTTTAACTAAATTGTACACTATTGTCTAATATGGGAAATCAGACTTCTATATTTTGCTGTAGCGGTTATACAAATAAAAGTTTGGTTACAATTTTTTTCTGTTGTTGCAATTCTGGTATTGTATATGTAACAGGCCAGTGCAGTATACTATTAGCCAGGAATAGCTTTTTTATATCGTATTATGCAGATGCACGATACCGGCATTGTATATAGTACTTAGGCGTCTTAATATCCTGTGATCTTAACTGGGGCACACATATTATCAGCATATTGTCATTGGCGAACAAAACACTCGGCTTTGTGAGCCGCTACTTGCGTCGTGCTTCTCAGAATGTCAGACTTCTGGCGTACTTATCAGGCCTAAAGTCGAATATGCGTTACCAGTCCGGGACGCTTATCAAAATTATCTCATTAACGCACTTGAGTCCTTTCAGAATCGTGCTGCAAGATACATTCATTCATCCTACTCGTATGACGTAAGCCTTAAAAGAGAAACCTGAGTTACAATCGCTCTGGCATCGCCGTAAGATAGCCAGCGTAGGTCGTTTTCACAAGTTCTTCTCCAGTTCACTTATGCCGCACATCACCCCGCCCGCAAGAATATCACAACAAACTGGTCATCCGCTCCAAGTTTTAAAACCACGCTCACACACTACTACCTTCTCTTCTCTGCTTCATTTTTCTCTCGATCAGCGACAGATTGGAATGCTCTTCCCCACCATGTTGTATATACAAATAGTATCCGTATGTTCATGGTTGATGTTTCTTCTGTTTTGCCAAATAAATTACGCCTTTTTCTACAAGAGCATCATTTAACGTGTGTTTTTGATTGTATACATTATATCTAGCTTTTTCCAAAATTTCTATTCGTTATTACGTTGAATTGTTCTTTCCGATGTTTCTGCTGTTTTGACAATATAATTACTGTTTCTTATACAAACTCTTCATTTATCGCATGTGTTTGTTTGCCCAGTTTATCTACCATTTTTCAAATGTCCCATTGGTTATTACGTTGAATTGCTCGTTCCATGATGCCCCTCCCCCCCTTAAGTAACACCCCTGATAAAGCGGCCCTTAAGGAAATAAACTGAGCTGAACTCTCAGCTGCTATAAAATTGGGATTACGCGTCTTTGACATAGTTGGCGAGCGCACAAAAACAGACACAGCACATAAGAAGCGAGATAGACATGGTACTTTAGGGTTTTTACTTTTTGTGTGTTTCGTATGAGCTATGCAGCACAACTGGGCTTCCATGTTCAAGAACCAACTTTCTTTTGTTTAACATTAACATTATATTTGTCTTCTGCATATTAATTTTCAACCCCACTCTTACACTTTCTCGGTTAAGGTCCTCAAGCATTTGCTGTAGTTCGTCCCCATTATTGCTGAATAGGAAAATGTCATCTGCAACCCGAAGGTTGCTGAGATATTCACCGTTGATCTTCGCTCCTAAGCCTCCTTGTCTTCTCAGCTTGAAGACTTCTTCTAAGCATGCAGTGAATAGCATTGGAAAAATGCCGTGCCTGACCCCTTGCTTGATAGGTATCTTTCTAGTTTTCTTGTGGAGAACCAAGGTTGCTCTGCAATCCTTGTAGATATTTGCCATGATATTCACGTATGCTTCCTGTACTTCTTGATTACGCAATGCCTCTATGACTGCTGCTATTTCTACTGAATCAAATGCTTTTTCATAATTTATAAAAGCCATATAGAGAGGCTGATTGTACTCCGCAGATTTCTCTATTACCTGATGGATGACATGGATGTAATCCATCGTAGAATATTCCTTCCTGAAGCCAGCCTGTTCTCTTGGTTGGCTGAAGTGAAGTGTTGCCCTGATTCTATTGAAAATTATCTTTGTGAATATTTTATACAGTACTGAAAGCAAGCTAATGGGTCTATAATTCTCAATTCTTTAACGTCTCCCTTCTTATGGATGAGTATAATGTTGGCGTTCTTCCAGCATTCTGGTACACTTGAAGTCGTGAGGCATTGCGTATAAAGGGCCGCAAGCTTTTCAAGCATGAGATCTTCTCCATCTTTGATTAAATCGACTATTAATCCATCTTGTCGAGCTGCTTTTCCCCGAGTCATGTCTTTGAAGGCCCTTCTAACTTCATCGCTAGTTATAGAAGGAGACTCTGTATTCTGTTCTTCACTACTTCGAACTAAAGTAGCTTGGCTGCTCTGGGCACTGTACAGGTCAGTATAGAATTTCTCCGCTGCTTTTACTATGTCATCGAAATTGCTGATGATATTACCCTGCTTATCTTTGCGTGCATACATTTTGCCTTCTGCTATGCCAAGTTTTCTTCTCACTGATTTCACGCTGCGTCCATATTTTACTGCTTCCTCAATCTTTTCCACGTTACAATTTCTGATATCCCTTACTTTCTTCTTGTTGATAAGTTTCGACAGCTCAGCGAATTCTATCTGATCTCTCGAGTTAAACACTTTCATGTTTTGCCGTTTCTTTTTTAGGTCATTTGTTACTTGGGAGAGCTTACCTACTGGTTGCCTTGGTGCCTTACCTCTCACTTGAATTGCTGCTTCTGAGATCAGCCTAGTTACGGTTTCATTTATTACCTCTGTGTTGTCTTCATCTTCCTGTTCTAAGGCTGCATATTTGTTTGTAAGCAACAGCCTGAATTGGTCTGCTTTTAGCCTTTCTGCGTATAGGTTGGCCTGTTTCTTCTTGACTAATTTTATTCTTTCTCTGTTCAAATTGAGAGAAATCCTAGACCACACTAAACTATGCTCACTACACTTTACCCTACCTAACTCTTCTACATCCTGTACTATGCTGGGATCGGCAGAGAGTATGAAATCCATTTCATTCCTTGTTTTTCCATTAGGGCTTTTCCAGGTCCACTTCCTGTTGCTGCGCTTCCTGAAGAAGGTATTCATTTTTCGGAGCCTATTCCTTTCCACGAATTCTACCAACATCTCTCATCTAGTGTTCCTAGAATCGATGCCGTAGTTGCCAACTGCTTGCTCACCAGCCTGCTTTTCCCCTACTTTTGCATTGTAGTCACCCATGACTACACTGTGCTGACTTTGCACCTTTCTCATTGCTAATTCAACATCTTCATAAAGCTCTTCTATTTCTTCATCATCGTGACTGGACGTTGGGGCGTAGGCTTGTACTACCTTCACTCTATACCTCCTATTTAGCTTTATTACGACGACTGCTACCCTCTCATTAATGCTGTAGAATTCGTCAATGTTGCCCGCTATGTCCTTATGGACTAGAAATCCTACTCCGTATTCTTTCTTATCTGGAAGACCTCTGTAGGAAATGATGTGGCCGTTAGTCAGCACTCTATAACACTCACCAGTTCTTGTAACCTCACTAATGCAATTAATAACCCAGGCAACGCCTGATAATTCTTCAAATAGCCCTGCTAAGCAAGCCTCACTCGATAGGGTGCGCGTGTTGAACGTTGCCAGGTTCAGTTTCCAGTGGCGGCCTATCCGGACCCAGAGATTCTTAGCACCCTCTGCCGCGTCGCAGGTATGACCGCCGCCTTGGTCAGGTGCTCCGCAGGCGCGGAGCAGGGCCTAGTTTTTAATCGCCATGAACACTAGTGGACAGAAATGACGGCGTTAGAAGTATAGATAAGTGGTAGCACTATAACGGCCAAACGCTACCATCCTCTTCTGCAATGAACTAGTGGGTTGATGGTAGTGTGAATGGACACAACTGGTACATACGGGGTGTTCAAAATTAAGCTTTACGAAATTTTTACAAATCGCTTGTGGCAGGTAGCATAATTGTTATCATTGAGCTGGGATATTCAATGAGGCGGATATTACTAATCCAGCACGAGAAATCGAAACACATATTCAACTAATGAACAAAAATTTACTAATTAACTTCTTAGTTAATTACTTTACGACACACATTGCAATTTACGAATTGTAGCCGGTGAACTTGCAAGACGCATCCACTTGAAACTTCGGGTAACAGCGCAAACAGACGACCACAAGAAGGGAGACACGGACACACAGGCGCTGACTAACAACTGGTTTTATTGTGAAGGAAAGCACACCTTATATATGCGAGAGTGAAGCAAGGGAAAGGGGTAAACATAACAAGGGTAACATCGTGCCAACAACGCAAGCGCAAAACAGCCAACCAAGCGCAACAAGACGCAAACAATTATTTTTCTTTCTAATCTGAACCCCCGATAGCCGCATCCAGAAGATAAAATTCAGCGTCAAAGAGAGCAAGGGAAGGGGTGTTGAAGCACTTGCTACCGAACTTCCTGATGTGGTAGGCTTCCAAACTGATGCGCGCTGTCTTGTCACTACTCTTTCCTAGAATCGTCGTCTCCTTTAACCGGGCCACACAATCAGTGCACTTGCTAACGTGCGCAACTATATGTGCGTATTTGTCATCTCGTTTTTTCAGTTTTAGAGCGTGTTCCCCTAAACGGTCATTGACACAGTGGCCAGTTTCACCGACGTAAAACATCCCACAAGACATGGGAATGCAATACACCACTCCAGTGGAACATTTAACGAACGGCGGTTGGTGGTTCTTCTGGCATCCACGTTTACTGGTGTTGCAGATACGTGGGCACAACTTTCCCAGCTTGTTAGGGGCAGAAAAACATATTGGCACGCCGTGCCTACTTGCCACCTTCTTCAGATTGTGGGAGAGTTTATGGATGTAGGGGACCACCTCAGGTCTATGTGCCTTCCGGTGATCCTCCGCCGTTGTAGTTCCCGTTCCACGCTTGAATTTTTCAAGGAGGGTTTCAGAAACAGCAGTCAAGACCGAGACGGGAAACCCTGCAGCCAAAAGACGGCTTACCTGATTGTTAAAACTGAGCGTCATCTGATGTGGGCACGATTTCTGGAGAGCCGATTCCATACACATCACCGTTATTCCTCTCTTAATTGTCTTGGAATGTGCCGAGTCATAGGGCAGTAGCTCCTTCTTAGCCCGTGGGGAGCTACTGCTGCTTGGGCGCAAAAGGGAGAAGGCGCTTCCTCTTCAGCGTTGCTGCGACTGGGGGTCCGAGGACTTGTGGTATCCATTCCGCAGAAGGAGTGAGAGGACGTGGGGCGGGGCCCGACACCCAAGACGTTTAAATACACACGTTTACATTACATATTTACAGGAGATAATTCAAGAAGTGTTGAAGATAGATGTTTTTGGTTCAAGTGCCAGCTTTCGAAGAGGGCCACCGAGCGTGCGTCGTCGTCTTTTAACACCTCCGTTCCCTTTGTCCCGTGGTCTTCCCCCAATCCGGCGTCACGAGACGGATTTCGCCATGTCCCGCCAATCCGGAGGCCCGTGACACTTATTCTCCGACGAGAGCTTCATGCCATGCACCTGCACCTCACTAGGCACGAGCGGGAGAGAAAGGAGGGGGGGGGGGGGGGCACACTGACCCTGTCTCCGGCGCGACGGCCGGCGCGATGGTGCGGCGGATGACGATTCACCCGCAGGAAGGTCCCCTCCCGGCAGCGCCCAACTGCCGGCCATAATCCGTCCTCGTCGTCAGGGTGGCTCGGACGGCGTCGACGGCTGGTTCACGGCTGGTTCACGGCTCATTCATTATGTTCGTGAGCAACCGTTTTCAAGATGAAACGGCCGAACACAACAGCCCGTCCACCGCCAGGAAGAGGGCTCGTAAAGGGGGCAGCTCGTCGGTGCCCCTTGAAGAGGCCTTGGCAGCTCAGCAGGCTCAGCTCCGGCTCGAAGTCCCGCGCTCGCTTGGAGGATCACATCCAGGAACAAAGGCCGTCTCGGACGGCGGGTTCGCTGCAGGTCGTAGGCTAGGCACAGGCATTAGCGATTGAGTCCGCACAGCGTCCGAGCAGCGACAAGGCAAACACACAAACCCTCTCCGAGATATGCCAGGTAACCATACTCTCCTATCACCAATCCCGAGATTAAGACCAGCGAGCGCCGGAAAGGCAGCCATAGAGGAGCGCCGCCCAAACGGCCCTAAACAACGTTGGAATGGTAGCGTGCCTAAAGTTTCGACCAATTTTGCTTCGACCATATGTCTCAAAGAAGGCGCAGCTCACGCAGCTCTGAGGCAAATAACGAACAACTAGAGATAATTAGCACATAAACGACAATAAAAGAAAGAAACACTTTTATGTTCCTTTTCGAGGAATCAGAAACTTGTCAAATTACACAGCACATGAATATGAAAGAAGGAAAAAACAAAAGAATAAACCAAGGGTCTGAATCAGTCAGCCCTGCCAATAAACTGCAAGGCCTCAACTGATGACATCCGCGTTTTGAATGCCCCGCCCCGCTGTGCAATGAAACTCGAAATTATGCTCGACTGAGAGCATACTGTCGCATTAGGCGACCATTTAGGAGTCATTCTTTGCAGTTGTCACAGCGGGCAGGTATTTGAGACGCGTGTCAGTCAAGTAGCGCGCAAGCTTCTGCGTAGTCTACAATTAGCAATGCACACTTTCTCGCTCATATGCCAAAGGCATCCTCGTGTGCAGCGAGCTTTCGACACCCCAAGCACGGGCTGCTCTTAGTCACTTCTGTCCCGCCTTCTCGGAACGGCTCCAAGACCACTGTCAATCATGTCACGCGGAACGGGTAGGCCAAAATGTGCGTAAAGAATGGAGATCCTCTCCCGGTAACGTGTCCCGCGTCTTTAAACTCGGCCTTTCCGATCTAACAACTCGCCTACGTGGCGCGTGATTTATAAGTGGTCAACGAAAAAGAAAACAAAGCGCATTTTCGGAGCCGCGGAACCCGCGACCGTCAAAGGGACTGAGTTGCCCGTTCGGTCAATGCCAGTACCAGCGCCTATAATGCGAAACGTACTGTTGACCGCTTCAACTCTAAATTAAACTCATTCTAGAGTGGCATATAAAACTTAAAAAACAAAAAGCTACACTCTACGGAAAAACACTGAGAAAAAGAAAAAAAAAACTTTCTCCAAACGTGCTTCGGCAAATGAAAATTCTGCAGTGGTAACAAATAGCGCACCTACTCTATGAGCACTAAAGTACACAACAATGGTTTGTTTTTTCAAACCTCCAAAGTCAATGCTTATCTACAATATCGGTACGACCACGAGCCACCACTGTCGCAAAACTTGTTTCGCACATTTTATTCGCGTAACAGGCTCGGACAACGAAACGACACAAAGGAACTGCGCCTAACGCTAATCTATTAAAATTAAAATAAGTGCTTAATAAGAAACAAAGTAAAAAAATGCATCACGCTCTATTTACAAAACAGAAACTTATGAATGCGCCCCCAATTCTACAATTATTCACGCTTAATGCGCTCTCGATTGGGTCGCAGTCTCAAGACGTTTGGGCCACGACGAGGGCAACAAAGGGCGCCAGACATGCACTGCTGTCTGCAGTCACCTGCCACTTTGTCTCCCCGCGGCTTGTTTTCTCGTCCCTGAAGGGGAGGCCGTAAACGCGGGAAGAAGTGGCCTTCTCCCTTTGTCCTCGTGGTGCATTCCATTTCAGCGACTGTCCGACTGGCCTGGGTTATGCGCGCATGTTTCAGCCAGGTTGAACTTCTCGGCCGCACCTTTACTCGCACCGACGCACTCTGTTCTGTTGCCATCTGCCTTTGGTGACGCCTCCGTTTTCTACACCGTCATACCGACGCCTTTGAAGTTATGCGCGATGGCCTGTTCCCTTGTCTTACGGGCTGCGGTGTGGCGTGTTTCTCGAGTCTTTTCTGGGCCGAACGCTTAGCTCTTTTGACCCTGCGCCTTCAGAAAACCCCGAGCGTAGGGTTTCTGCTCTGCTTGGCCGCCATGGCATTCTCTTTTCCTTTTGGCGATTCCGGAAGATCGCTCAAGTGCGGAGGTACGAGGAAGGTTTTCAGCGCCTCCTTCACCTTGTTAGGGCTGCTGAAACAAGCCTCGTCCCCGCAAGGAACGTCCCCCGGAATAGTCACTGTTAGTACTTTCGCGACATAATCGCTCTCGGTTATAGGCAATGCCAGAGAGTCACTCAAGTGCTGGGGCACGAGGAAGGTATCCAGCCCTACACTGACCCTAATAGGATTGCTGGAACAAGCCTCGTCCCCGCAAGGAGGGCTCCCCGGTATGACCGCTGGCTCGGGTTTGGCGTACGCCTGCATTTCGCACTCACTGAAGCTGGAGCCCTGAGCGATTTCCGCTCCGTTTTGCTGCGTCGGGCCCTTTCCTCGCTCGGCCGCCATCGTATCCCGCTCTATCCTAGACGATTCCGGAAACTCGTCCATGTTCTCAGGTACGAGGAAGGTCTCCAGTGCCTCCTTAACCTTCTCATGGCTACTGGAACAAGCCTCGTTCTCGCACGGGACGCCCTCCGGAATGGTCCTTCTTTGTAGACCGGCAACGGCCTCGCTCTCGACGTGCTCTATCTCCGCGCGTTTTGCAACCTCGCACTTTTCGTGATCTTCCTTTCCTGGCGCAACTTTATTCTCTTCACAAGAAAAAAGTTCGTCTTCGTCGCGCTTATATATATACTCTCGCTCTCAATAGAAATACCGAAATGGCACAACAATGCCACTTTAGCCAAATCGTATTTCTTCAAGTCCTCATCAGAAAGGCGAGCTCAGCAACAGGACACACTACAGGGAAGCACCCCCAACAAAATCAGAGGTCAAAAGTCACGGTCCAGCTTGATCTCTGTGCATACCTCCTCGAAAAAGGACAGAAAACATTCAATGTTTTCACCGTCTGTGAAATCACGCACACTAAACCGTGCCCGTCGAACCCTGAGCTACACGGTTTCTTTTCGGATTTGTTCCATTTTCCTTTCGTGCTCTTCATCTTCACGTTTCCGTTCACGCTCTTCCTGTTCTCGCTTTCTCTGGTCTTGAATATCCTCCCAAGCCTCCACGATCTCTTCGTCATCTCTGCCACTTGCCTCTATTGCATCGATGAGCTCCGCCTTCTTTAGCTGTTTCCCACAATCCATCCCGAATTCCCCGCATATCGCGTTTAGGTCCGTTCTGCACAACGTCCTCCAATCCATGGCTGCCTCTGTTTTACCGACAAGTTTCTCAAGGAATTAGTGTAGAAGCAAGGTTTCTTTCAACAAGGCTTCTAACACCCTTGTTACCAGGAAGAACTACATGAAGCCCGACAACTCTCAAGGAAAAAAGGTCGTGCACTCACCATGCCGAAGTCGAAGCGCTGCGCAGACAATCTCACCACTGCCGTCCAATGTTGCGACTGGGGGTCCGAGGATTTGGGTTTTACCGTCAGCAGGCGGAGTAAGGGAACGTGGGGCTGGGCCCGACACCCAAGACGTTTAAATACACACGTTTATATTACATATTTACCGGAGAGAATTCAAGAAGTGTTGAAGATGCATGTTTTTGGTTCAAGTGCCAGCTGTCGAAAAGGGCCCCCGAGCGTGCGTCGTTGTCTTTTAACACTTCCGTTCCCTTTGTCCCGTGGTCTTCCCCCAATCCGGCATCAGGAGACGGATTTCGCCATGTCCCGCCAATCCGGAGGCCCGTGGCACTTATTCTCCGACGAGAGCTTCATGCCATGCACCTGCACCTCACTGGGCACGAACGGGGGAGAAAGGGGGGGGGGGGGGGCACACTGACCCCGGCACGACGGCCGGCGCGACGGTGCGGCGGATGACGATTCACCCGCAGGAAGGTCCCCTCCCGGCAGTGCCCAACTGCCGGCCATTATCCGTCCTCGTCGTCAGGGTGGCTCGGACGGGGTCGACGGCTCGTTCACGGCTCGTTAACGGCTCATTCATTATGTTCGTGAGCAACCGTTTTCAAGATGAAACGGCCGATCACAACAGCGTGGGGTCGGCGAGCAGCACGCACGGACTCTTCGAGCGTGCGCCGGACCGCTTCGCGGGACCATCCCGAGAAGGCTTAGGAGCACGACAACGGAATGGACGAACACGGATCGTTCGAACTCACCACCCGTTCGCGTCACCGTACACGTGAACGACTAGGCGGTGGCGTCTAGCATGGGGCGAACGTATTCGCTCGCTATCCGGTCGCGGTGAGTCGGACTTCCTGGATTTGTCGCGCGCCCTTGTGAATGTTCTATGGGTTGTAATTCGGCTAGCGTGCATTAGTGTGTGAAAGGTGCAATAAATGCCCTTTTGTTTGTTTGCACTACTGTGTTGTTGTTCCTTTATCCCAAGAGCCCGTGTGAGATCAGACAACTTTCAGGTATTCTTTTACTGTTGCGCGAGTGATGAAGTAGTGGACCCTTGTACCTACACAGAGCATATCAGAAAGAATTAAATTGCGTTTTAATGACCCAGATCACATTTTAATATCAACTGTACATCCCTCTTAGCTAAATATTTGTACGTTCACTGCAAATGCGTTCCTTTTTTTTCTAGAATGCTTTTTGGGTATCCCATAGACGTGGTGATTCAACACTTGGGCATATTACGCCGATGTCTAGAAAGGGGCATTTGGAAGATAGATGAAAATGACCGCTATGTTCTTTCAAAGTTGTTCATATTTTGTTGGGCTGCAAGAACACAACACTTTTTATGGTGTATGACAGCGTAGCCCACCTAAATGTTTATTTGATGTAGCAGAGAAATCTGATATATAAACAGATCTATAAAGGTAGCCTGCTTCAATATATGAAATGGGTATGAAAAGCTGTGACATATATTAGGGACAAGAATAAGACCAAGTTATTTCAAAATAATTATTGTTAAATGTTAATCTAGGGCACTCACACAAAGCACACAAATCTTTCCATGCCTTGTTTGCATATTGATTTTCACTACATTATAACACTCTTGTGCATGCAATAATGTGAATTGAATAAGTAGTCGCGTGAAAATCATTTGTTTTATTATAAATCCACAGAAAAAGCTGAGAACTAGATGTGTGGAGAAAGCATGCACAACCTAAGCATTTATAGGCAAAGCTACTAGGAATTTATGGCTTTTTATTATTCTACTGGGGCTAAGGTAACAAATAAAAAACTAATAATTCGACAGCATATACAAGCCTCTATAAAAAGTCACACTTTTCCACATTGAAAGTCATATAACCATGTTGTCTGGATGTTTCAGGTCTCAAGTACTAGCTTCCATCTAAAGGTGAACCTGTATGGCTTGAAGAAATGCCTTTTCTCTGCGTGAAGAAATAAATGCAAACAGGCTCATAAATCATACCTGCCTTCCAGCACAGCATCCCAATGCTCTATTACCCCACTATCGCACGCATGTTTCTCTCGTGCCGCTCATTGAAACATCTGGCACAATCATCACATGCCAGTTTCTTGCATTGTTCCCTCGTAACATCTAGCTAGCACTTTGAGGTGCTGTGTTGTGAACATGAAGATTTACTTTATCGTTTTACAGCATGCCATTGATGCAGTTTCTTGGGTATAAAAAATACAGCTTCTTTGCCAACATGTTAGACCAAATGCCTCAAGGGCAACTCGCAAACTAAAAACAGCATGTGGCATGAGGCCTCACATGGCCTGCACTTCGGTGCCTTTGGGGGACAGAAGCAAGTGGCTAAGCAACAGAAGTCAGAGGGCATGATGTAAATGAATATGTAGACTGAAGTATTTCTCGTAACAGTATAGTTTGCTCCACTTGACACATTGGTTGTGAAGCTCCTGCTGTATGAAATTTAGTCACCAACATACTGTAGACAAAAAACCTAGCAGAACTGTACAGCAAAGTAAGTTAGGACACACATCACATTATGTGCAATCTAGGCTGTTTGACAATGCCAGAAACATGCATACACCACATAGATAGGATACACTACTAGTAAGTGAAGGTCTACTACATGTGCACAGAAATGTACAGCATTCGGTAAGCAGCAATATGACGTAAAGCAAGAACCTTTGTAGATAAAGCAAAAGCGTGCAGTGGCGTCTAATCTCACTGTTCATGTGGGCTTCTATGATCACATATAACATGACGCGTGCAGTTGAAAGCATGTTGCACATCGTGCTGGCTAACACTATCAGAACTAGGTCTAGTATATACATAGTAAAAACCCAAGTTGCTGCATATCTCCATTCGTAGAGCATCGCAAGTGTCATGTGGTAGTTGTGGATTCAACTCCCACCCGTGTCAAGTTGTCTTTTCCTCCTCTCTCGTTTCCCTTCTCCTTATTAATTGTACATTTAATCTGAAAGACATTTATTTTCTCCCGTGCTTTCCTTGACTTCACTCTCTCTTGGTTTCCATATGGTTGTTACTGAACAAAATCAACTCCTCTATTCCTCTCCCAGAGTCCAACTGTTTAGATGGCTCCTTTCTGAGAAAGAGAATTTTTGTTCTCAATGACAGTAGTACAATCAGGGAACTTTTCTAATTTCCCCAGTGAGGTGGTCAGCATTTTCAAGCAGTGCTTGCACATGCACTAACAGCAAACTTATGCCTCCGCAGCTCTTGCAGTGCATGCCAAGGTGGCCTGTTAATAGCTGCTTCCCAAACATTGCTCTGGTGCTACCTAACAATTCATTCAGACATTTGCCTATCTGTAAGCCAACTACATACAACGGCATACTCGTACCTAGCAAAAATCAACCGTCTACCTTCCCAACCTTTGAACATTTTATTCAAACTTGCAGCACAATTACAATCAGAAGTTTTTTTCAAGATGTATGCGACACATTTTAATCACCATTGCTTTCATCAGTGCTTTCGCTGTTGATGCACAATCTTGGCATACACAATTGTGTACATAGCGACTTAAGGGGTTAATGTCTCAAGCACATGGCTAATTGACAGACGAAGCACCTGGTAATGACATCACCAGGCTATTTAGTTCCAACCCTTCACGTAGCTGTCTGCCAATGATGCATGTTGTCATTTCGAGCCGAGAGCAAAACAAGCTCCCTCTTCTTGCACACCAAGCTTATCACAGTCGAACTTGGTGAAGCGAGGTGCGTATTCTTGATCAATCTTTTAAAACGCCTTCATTAAAATCTGTTCGCACTAAGTCAGGTATCGCACTTTCACAATGGATAGAATGGCCCGAAGTGGAAGAATGGTGGTAGAGCTTTGCTCTTTGCTCGAGCAAAGTTTCATTAGACCTATAACCAATTTCAAGCATGCTTATGAATCAATTGATGCAGCTTTCACTGGGAAAAACAATGCAGGGCACCGAGTGCAAGCAGAACACAAAAAAGAGCTGCTGCGTCAGCTCGTTTGTCTAAAAGCGTGCTACTGTGGGCTGGAGGCAGATAAAGAATTACACGTAGGGGAAGCAAAAACAGCGGCCGAGCGTGCCCGCGTCTAAGGCGAGGCTGCCTCGGTGTTCTTGAGTTAGGGAGACGGAGAGCTGAACTTGTTGCATCATCTGCGGCGGTTCGCCCCATATTATGGAGGAGCCGCGGCCGTCAGCGCAGGCACATCACTCACACCACACGTCGGCACAAATGAGTGCGAACATCCAACGCGCGCACATTCGACGTTACTTTACGATGGCGGCGCCGTGCACTCGCTGTTTGGAAGGAGCAATAACTATTCGTCATGACCATGGTCATGACGCAATAACTGCAGATTTTCTTGAAAGCAGTGTAACATCCTGCACTAGAGGGGATGTTTGCAAAACGCGCAACTGGTCGATCGAGGCTCTGAACAGTTGTCGTAAGCCGAAAGCAGACGCAATTGTTTCGATACAAGCATCATAAAACTCGCCGTAAAACTCGTGATCGCTGAAACGCATTAGAATGACAATGATGTTTATTTTCGCATCAGTACAGTATAATGACACGAAGGAGCGTGCTGAAAAAGCTGTCATTTCGACAGATTGACACAGGCGGCCGCATTGGCGTTCACAGCAGTGACATAAACACAGTCAGCCTATTAAATTTCAGATAGTTATAGTTGTTGGATCATTGCCAAGGACGGTCCATATATCCATCTGTGCAGATGATATCCACATCTGGGCGGCCGGCGTAACTCGTCCGCAGATACGAGCGAGACTGCAGAAGGCGGTCACGCAAACGTCGTCTTATCTGCGTATGAAAGGCCTAGAATTATCCTTCGAAAAATGCCGATTAGTCGCATTTACGCACAATACAATGACTCCATATGTTATACGCATAAATGGACAAGTAATTGCTTACGAAACAAAACACCGCTTCCTTGGAGTCATCTTCGATCGTGATTCGTCTTGGACGCCACATATTTCATATATGAAAAAGAGGTTGACTGCAATAGCACATGTATTCAAATTTGTCGGCGGAAAGTCTTGGGATGCATCTGTGCGATCGATGCTACAGTTGTACCATGCATTATTTTTGGGCTTCCTAAGATACAGCCTGCCCATGCTGGGAAGCACCAGTAAAACGAACCTTCGAACACTCCAGAGTATGCAAGCCCAAGTTCTACGGACGTGCCTCGACCTCCCTAAGTGTGCATCCACAGCGGCCACAATCGCCATAGCACGTGACCACCCTGTATCAACGTACTTTGCAGTCGACGCTCTAAGCGTGCACATTCGACATGTCGCAAGGACGCCCTTTCACCATCTTGCTTACCGCGTCAAATTGCAGCCGCGGCTGCAATTTGACGCGGTCACGCGGTCACCTATTCCACGGGCCGCGGCCCGTGGAATAGGTCGTGGCATCCCATACAAAGCTGATCCTGTGAGTATACACCTCTGTCAGGATCGTTAGTACGTGTACAGAACTATCCCGTATTCTGCTTCAGTGAATGATGCGTGAAAAAACGAGGACGCAAGAAAATCCTGGCATGGTGAGCTGTTCCGCCAGATCGTGTTGATTCGCGTTTTTGCGCGAGATGGTCGAACAGCTTTGCTACTGCTTTTCTACAGCTTTGCTGCATTTCATTTAATCATCACCTGCATTCTTTTTAATAAGACAAATGGCATTACTGCGCGAAAGAGCGTCTCGGAAGTTTCCCAACAACAGCCAATGCCGCCGTGCCTGTTGCATGCACGCTTACCAGCTACACGCTGTCCTGATGCAGCTGGAACGATTATGACGCAGTATCAGCCTGCTACTGCGGGCTGCAGGATCACGATGACAATACAATTAAAATAACTAAAGAAATTGATGCAGTAAGTGTGGGTGTTCAAACGTTGCCAAGCGTGATAAGCGGACCTGCCTCGTAAGATGCGTTGAATGAATCGGCTTTCTAAAGTCAGCTTCGCCGCAGTAGACGTGTTAGGCGGTGAAGCTTACCCAAAAATTATTGCAGTGAAGCATACCAAAAGTGAAAAGGGGCCGCTATCACGGGACATGTTTATGTTCCTTAACTATGTACGCGCGCACTCGCCTTCGCCCATCACATTACGCGCGCCCAGGAGCGTAATAAGTGTATTGGCAGGTGTACTCACATATATGAAAACTGCCAAGAAAAGCTGGTTAAGGCAAGCTCTCTTGTCGAAACGTTTGCACCAGCCTGTTCGACCACTGTTATCACCGCAGTTTGTGTGTTGCGGTGAAGCATACCGATAGTGGGTAGGGGTCACGCGAATCGGGAGTGTAGGGTTTCAGCCAGCGACGAACCCTACCAGTCTCAACGTTCTAGTCTCAACAAAGCACATTTTTGCGCCAGGATGACGTTTCGACAACTTTTGTTGGCTGTTGGTGGTGACACAATTCTTTTACAGATAACATTCTCTAAGCCTTTTGAAATGACAGGGAGCACTGACACCGGCCGATAATTTGACATGTCATTTCTGTCCCCTGATTTAAACAGTGCAGTCAGCTTCGCCTGTTGCATTTTTGTAGGGTAAACGCCAGTAGACAAGCAAACATTGAATACGTGGGTGAAAACAGGCACTTTGCTTTGTTGTGTACCTGTCATACTGCTATTAAATTTTCCTTTTAAAGTGCTTACGTACATCACATCGCAAGGAGTCACTGTGTAATTAGTGGCCTTGTCATGTTAAAAAACCAGGCTCTACTCAAGAGAGGTTGGGGTTAAGTACCTGTGAAATTTTTTTAGAGGGGTAGTTTTCTGAGAAGAAATCAGATGCCAGAAACAGACCTGTGGTATCCTGGGTTTGAGTATTTAACAGTGGAAAGGATACAAAATACATCATATTTCTTGTCTGAAACCAACAAGTAAGTGAAATATGTAAATTTATTAAATAGCATCCATGAAGCAACTGCAAGCTGTGCACACCTAGACCCAAAACGCGCTTCTCTTGCTCCAGTCCATGCAGGCTGTCAGCTGCTTTGTTGAAGCCTCTAGTACATTCTCAGTGGTGCAGTAATTTTTGTCTGCATTTTGCTCAAGTGTGCCCTAGACATAATTGAGTGATTTGCAGTTGCAACTGGACTGCAGCCTCAGCTTGGGAGACCAGTGGTAGGGCACATTTTGTAAAACTAAGCTACACATAGCATTACCAGTTTGAGCAGAGACCTGTTTATATATGTGTCGTCTTTAGCATCTAGATTCTTTACCATGAATTCAGAAAAATCTCCAGCACATCGAGTCCCTAGATTTGAAATGCTGTATAAGTTGTCTTCTTGTTCATTGCGGTTGCGCTTAACTTCTGTCCAAATAGGAGAGCAATTCTGCATAGCACATCAAGGACCATTCTTATTACCATGCCTTCCTTTTATTTATCTTACCTACAATCAAGAGCACACGTATATAGCACATGAATGTGCTGTGCTTGAACTTGACTTACATTGCCATGTTTAGTAGCACAGTGCTCATAGTTGGTGTTGGTTCACTCAAGCTAAGCATTACTACAACCTTTAACTGTAGGTATTATGGTGTGAGAGCAGAGAAATGGATATGCAAAGACAGTTGGGCACGTTAATACATCTTTTTGTGTGTGAAAAGGTGAAAGATACACAAAATGGGATAGAACACGTGCACTTTCATCTTTTCTCACAACAACAACAAAAAAAATGTCGGAGGAATAAGGTTCCTTCACTGTGCCATAGAAACTATATGTTTGCTCTCAAATGTAATTCTGATTCGTTGGATTTGTTCTTGTGCTGTTTTTCTTGAGTGTGCTTTACTTTTTACACGTCAACGTTTCAAACTCGTTTTTATTTTTTACAGACTGAACATCCCACGTCTTGGTTTGACTACCTGGTACAGGATACTTGCAGTTGGCATGGAGTGGTGAAGCAGCATGGTGTACTTTTATTAAAAGCACAGATTTCACCAGTATAGAAGCAGTTCATCAAAAAAAAACATGTGTGCTGAAAATAAAGTGTTCCTACCCACATTCCTCAGTGTCTAATTATGCTTGTATCCCTGTGTTCTCTTCAGCAAAACCACTTATATGGGGAATTGATTGTGATAAGTGCTTGTGAGAGTTTTCAGGAAGAGCTTTGGACCCTTTTTACTGGTGCACAGGTAAAATGTGCACATGCTGTAAAATTGAAACACCAGGTGGAGTAGCAAACACCAATGCTTGATGTGGCATTTGTCGGGCTTGTGTGTCGGCACATTTTCCATACAACAATATACTCTAGGACAGCATGCTAGCACTACAAAGCACCCATCTTTTATGTTAGGTATAAATTACTGCAAGCTCTTTAAAGATGGTCACAAGAGAAATGCTGGCTTTAATTCAAAACTAAAGGTGAAGGAAGCTGTGCAAATGTATTGAGAAATTATGCAATCTGTGCCGTTTACTCAGTTCAGGTAACGTCCAAACGTGCCATAAGGCCTTGATAGCTGAAACCTGAGTAACAACTGGTAATGCAATTAAAGAATCTTGCTACACCTCTAAAAATGAGGCAGTGAAATGAAATTAGTGTCACAGTTCCTTTTTGTTAGGACTTCGTTTGGGTTGAATATACTGATTGTAACAACACAAAGTGGAGGGGGTGATGCACATTAGAGAAATGCTAGTCTATTTTTATATTCCGCCTTCTCTACATTCAAAGTGCAGTAAAGTTACCATGGAAAGCTACAGTGAAGCCATTGGTTGAGTCTGTATGGTGGCAATCACCAACCTAACTGCTTGGGTTTATAGTGCCTTACTTGTACATACCTATTTAAGCGTTGAGCTATTTGAACATTGATTAAGGTAACCAACATATGAACAAGTAGTTTACTGAGTAAATTACATGGGGAAGGGCAGAAAGATAGGACAGAGCACAGGGGGTGTATTCTGCAAGTGTCAACCAAATGGACATAACCATTTCAACTGCTGCTTAAGTTCTGATTGGCTGGGCTGGGGCACACGTGAGAGGGAGACAGGTGCCCCAGTCAATCAACGTTTCAGCAACAGATGAAATGGATGTGTCCACTAGATGAATACTTTCAGAACCCCCCCCCCCCCCCCAGTTCTGTCTGTGACCAACATGCCTGGTATGGCACCCTTGCTTTCAATATCCGTCTTTATCAGCAAAAGTGGGAAAGAGCCACGTTTGTGCATGAAACGTTTTCCTGAGGTTGTCTGCCTTGAAGCCCGTGGTGGTAATCACAGGAAACAGGGCGGATCGAGAGTAGCACCAAAGGAGAAGCCTTTATCAAGACAAATATGGAGGGGGGTTACTGCATGCTCAAATTTGTGAGCTCGCAAGTTTGCCAAGGCCGCGTCGTGTCGGTAGTTGATGAAGACTACATGAGAGAGAGAGAGAGATAAATGAGATGCGAAAGGCAGGGAGGTTAACCGGAAGGTAACTATCCATTAACATGGTCAATGAATAACCACATAGGCTAAAATTATTTAGGTACTGTTTATGAGGACTACATATTTGCTGGAAATCTCTGAAAATAATTGTGCAAGCGCAGAATAACACCCTCCACTAGTGGTGACGTCCTTGAAGGAATGAATATGTATCAGTTGTACCTGTGTGGTGAATAAAGTTACATAAAAAAAAACTTGGCAATAGAAACTAAATTCAGAGTAGTACTCCAAATACATTGCCTCTTCTTTAGGACTAGATGAATGCAATTAATTATAATAATCAATTGAAAATCGAATGCCGACCACAAAAAAAATGTTATAAATGTTTTAGCTCCTACCTGAGAGCCATGATTGTGAACAAAGCTCCAGTTGAACCATCTCTAATTTTTCATTTTCATGATTTGTGTTTAAACTACTTACCATGCCTCTTTCGACCAGACCAGACGAGCTTTCGTCAAACTCTTCACTACTTCAATGCAAATAATTAGAGGTTGGCAAATGTAAATTTTTTCTAATGGGAATAGTAAGTGTCGAATAGTCGAATACAGATGAATACATTTACAGCAGGCTTATTTATCTTGATATAATTAAGCACCGTGCTTGTACTGACTACAAAAAAAAGAAAAATACTGCTAACTATCAGGGAAGATTAGGATTACTTTTAAACACAAGTTCACTAATTGTGATTTAAAAAACTGCACAAACACCTCTCAAAATCTTTAGAGCCTGGTGGCAAACAAGAGTTCTAAGAATAAATAGCTGCTGTATGACTAGCTGTAAAAAAGTACTAAATAAATGGTTGTGGCAGAAAAAAAAAACGGAAGACAAAAGCTGCAGAAGGACTATTTTGCTGTAAAGACATGTAAAAGGACAGGTTGCAAGAAAAAAATCACTGGTTATAAAAAATTTACATGCTCAGACTGTCAATAAAAATAAATGATAGACTATAATCAAAAATCAGGAGTTGTCATGTAGCCTTCCATCATGAAACCAAAAACACAGTTTGCATTACCAATTTTGTTTCTGCATTGCTTCGAAAACTTTTGTTGTTTCACTTGTGATAATTTGGGATACTTTGTTAGCAGATGGTGAACAGTAACAACTTTAACAGTCGGTTACTGCGAAGTATTTGGCTAGTTTTATTTAATCAAAAATGCTGAATAGTTGATTATTTTAGAATACGAATAGTTAGCATGTAACGTTCGATTCATATCCAAAACTTCAAATATTCTTCCACCCCTACAAATAATACTTCCTTTACCAGTGTTCATGCCAAAGCCCCCCCCCCCCCCCTCCTTAATATGTATTCGGCATCCACCTCTACAATCCTGAGGCATACTGACATTATGCCGTGTGGCAACCCAAGCAAATAAAAAAAAATCCTGAGGCATGATTAGATTTGCATTGTGTGGTAAGTACCAGTCTGCAATAGTTTGGATCTGTCGGCTGTGCTGAGTAATTGTACATCACATACTTGTAACAGTCAAGTAGTGCTTCTCAAGAATCGTGTTCGAACTGCACACACTAAAACATAAGCTGGGATATTCAAAAGACAAGTACGTGTTTTGCTTGCCAATCAACGTTTAGTGTGCTCATTTATGTTAGGTGTGCTGTTAAACGAATATTGTAATTTGCTAATGCAAAGAAAAAACAAGCCAGTATCTCTTGCTGAACCAAGAAAGTTATAAATATATGCAATGCAATATTTCATTGAGGCATGCAACTGCCAGCTCACAGGCTTTCCAAGAACTTGTAGTAATTAACGAATAACTTAGAATCACTTCCGGCATAAATTTCCAAGCAATATTTCATTGAGCAGCAACTGAATTAAGCCAGGCACAGGCTTCCAAAGCATTCCCTAACTTGTAGTGTTGCTCAGCAACATCAGAAGCTTTCACCAGGTTGATTTTCTTTTGAATAACTTAATAGTAACTGAAAGGGAAGCCATGAGGGTAAGTCATAGAGAAGACGGATACCTAGGTTCAATGATAAACTAAAACGCCAAAATGGAACTATTAGGCAGTCCAGAGGATCAGCAAAACTGACATAGATTGGAAAAACTGGAAAGATGCATCATGGTGTATATTTATGTTATACAGGTCCCAGTCAAGTTGAAAGATTTTACTTTCTAATAAACTTATAAGACAATACATGACCAGCAATACTGTATAGGGAACTGAAACAATTTTAATAAAGTCATCTAGAAGTCAGGACAGAGAAGGGACTGAAGTGAGGATGCTAAAGTGGATGAAGTGGAAGCAGAATGTGAAGATACGTCTTAAAAAATGACATCCAACACACGCATAAAGGTGGCAAAGATTGGACTCAATGTTCAAGAAGAAGTTGAATATGACAATTTATTAGAATACATACATGAGAGGGCAGCAGCAATACAGCCGAGATAACTGTCATGCAAGAGGAAAGGATGCTAGTCTAAACATTAACAGTTGATCAGAAAATGATTAAGCATGGGTGCAGGCTTATGTAGAATTCCGTATGGTATGCACGATGTGAGAGTTGAATCTCATAAAGAACCGTGGCCTTACACGCCTCAAATATAAAATGATGTGGGCTAAGATGAGTGTATAATCAAGGATAGCATCAAGAGGGGGCCTCCTCCAAAAAAGAGAACAAGAGGGAGAGAGATTTTCGACGTAACAGATACAAGTCATACGTATCACAATTAACTCCAACATGTCTCGGGGAAGACACAAACTGAATCTGCCAATGGTGTAGGCAAAATGGTGTGTGTGTGTATATATATATATATATATATATATATATATATACACACACACATATATATACACACACATACGTACATACATACATGCATACATATATTCCGGTGTGATAGGCGTAAAGTACTATATTTTTTTCATACTGTGTTACCCTTTGAACTTGGGCCATTGCTGTTTTAATATAGCAGTTGCCAACTGGCAGATAAAACGTAAATCTGCGAAACTAAGTCTACGACTGGAATATAATAATATAGCCATTTGCTGCTTGTAATTAATAACCACCTCTTTCTTTTTGCACGCAAATAGTACGCTGATATTCCCGAAAGAGCATCATACAGTAGCTTATTTGTGTTTGTTAAATAGGGCACAAAAATGCTTTACTCAAATCTGCATACTATATTTGTTTGTATGATTGATTAGTTGGTGAACTTGTCGATGAGGACTTTATATTTACTGTTGCAGCAAGATACTGGCAATGTTACATGACTGAAATGTTGCGATCTCACTCAGTATGTACATGGCCCCTTCATACATGACTGACGGCGCACTGTCAATAAATGTGTCGAAGTCAGATAATTTTATTCCATGGAGCTGGATAATCTCTTTAAAGGATGCAGAGAAGACAGGAATATCCTTTGTTGCATTGTTTAGGGAGTCCTTGTTTAATTCGGAGTAATAAAATTTTGGCTTGATGTACAGTCAGTATAATGCCACATTTTTTCATAAAAGATTTAAATTACTGGCCCAAACCACATGAACAAGTTAATTACTAGCTGCAGGCATAACAAGAATTAAGGAAAAACTGCTACTTAACCATAGCTGACACAACACAGCATTGAACATGTGCGAAAAAGTGCCTTTGTGCGGTCCCTTTAGTAAAGCTATGATGCGTAGCAGTACAGTACTATCATATGTATCATGTGTAGCAGTAGTGGGAGGTCTTAAATAAGAAAAATGAAGCACCTAAACACTCAGCCTAATGGCATGCCAGAAGTTACAAAAGACAGATTTGTGAATTGGAGTTGTAAACATATACAAATTGTACTTGGTCACGAAGTAAGCATTCAGTGCATTTTAGTAATTGCAATCAATCAATATTAATTTCACTTAACTTCAGGAGAAGGAGTCAGTGGCACAATGTATCAGACGTTCGAAAGCTAAAAGGATACATTCAACGCAAGAACCAAGTTCAAGAGTGGAGATCAAGTTAGTGAACATGACAATAGTTGTTTTGCATGAGAGAGAAGGTCCTTATGGCAATTATGTTGACATTTGCTGAAGAAGCCATTTTGTTACTCAGTTAAGGATTACTGTGGAGCTTCAAATAAGTGATGTAGTGGTGGGTCGTAGCAGCAGGGAGGCTTGGCCTGGTGATCAAGGCCAGCAATTGCTCTGCCCGAGTGTCTCCTACGATACTACTGCGGTACGTCACCACATGCATTCTGTTCTAGAACCTTAGAGGCAATGCTGATCAGGGTGATTGACCTGTCGAATGCCGACTACAGTATGATTATGCCAGTGTGACAACGATCGTATGATTGACGATGGGATCACAATTCTTGAGTCACGACGACTGAGGCATAATGACCATGGGATGACGGCTGCATGCGTGACGACGACTGCGTGATCTACGACACAGCGTGAAGGCCGTGTCAAAGGGGTGATATTACGATGAATTCGAAATGACAACACAATGCCAACCACAGTGTGAAGACAGTAATCGGTGACGGTGAACGATGACGCGTCCGAGGACATGTCCAATTGAATGTCGGTGAGCAGTCCTTCGAATTTTGCACTGTGAGTAATGTACCATAGTGGTATGTGCTGCCCGAGCCAGCAAGCAGCAGCAACAGCTTGCGATGCCAACGCCATATGCCACCAACGTCCTGCATGTCGACAGACCGAGGAAGTAGCAGCGGTCACCAAGGCCGGCAGGCGCGCGCAGCAGCTAAGCCAAGTGGGCTTGAGAAAGAGAGAGATACGGACCGCGCGCTGACTTGTGAGAGGGAGGATGACGTGGCGTTGAGGCGATGCCCTCTCCTCTCCCGCAATACCTGAGGCCCTAGCGAGCAGCAGGTGTTCCCTTTCGTTGGGCCCGCTCTACCCCGTCGAGGCGCGTTTGTGACGTGGCATCCCCAGCCAATGACAATTTAGATGCCGTTTCGCCGAGACGACAGATGCCGGCTTTTTCGCTCAATGGGCTATTTGATGCTTTCGCATCAATCATCGCAACAGAATAACGACGATGGCGTGTTTATGTAGAGCTCACGTACGTTCGCGCTTCGTCTGCGCGCGCTGTTTAATGCAAATTGCTTATAAGCAATGTTTATAAGCAATTGCTTATAAGCAATTGCTTATCGCAACCGCGGCGGCTGTAGCTGCTTTGATTGGATACTTTGGTTATAAAGTACAGTAAGTCTAGTTAATGAATTTTATTGGTATATATCTGAGGTTTTATAATTTTGTTAAATCAAGAACTTCGTTAAATCGAAACAACTTGATTAGATCATGCAACATACTATAAAATGTATGCCAGAGCCAAAAGTATGTCTTTTTTGCCTACATTCGCACTAATTGTAGCAGTTGAGCATGCACTCTGCCTTCATGGGAGAAATAATTAAACATTCTTAAAAGCTATATACGTCAATGATGCTAAAATCACCAGAATTCAATTAGACCTACTATACACATATTTTGCTTTTTAATTATCGTAAATCAGGCAAGACGTTAGTTGATACTAGGTTTCCAGTGCTCATGAATGTGACAGCTAGAGTATCGAGTGGCATGTAGTGTAGCGCAGTGAAAACAAGGATACGAGAAGAAACGGAACGCAGACATAATTAGGTGCTTATGTCTGTGTTTCGTTGCTTATGGTATCCTTGCTTTTGCTGCAGTACACTACATGCCATTCCATGATGATCAACCAACAAGCCTACATTGCCACCCTTGTAGAGAACAGAAAATTTAATTTAATCAATATTTGAATGTGTATATATCTTGTTGTACAGCTCCTTGAGTCATGGTGCCCACATCATTTGTGGGTGCAAATTCTTTTTGTCAATTCTGTCCAATATAGCGGCAAGAAAAAAACAAATACAGAAACTGAGCTCGGGTCAATTGATGCTGTTTACCCAGTGTTACTCCAGTTCATTCAATCAGGCTGCAGAGTACTGCTATACACATGACAGCTTTACTAAAGGGACCACACAAAGGCACTTTTCCGCACATGTTCAATGCTGTGTTGTGTCAGCTATGGTGAAGTAGCAGTTTTTCCTTAATTCTTGTTATGCCTGCAGCTAGTAATTAACTTGTTCATGTGGTTTGGGCCAGTAATGTAAATCTTTTATGAAAAAATGTGGCATTATACTGACTGTACATCAGGCCAAAATTTTATCACTCCGTATTAAACAAGGACTCCCTAAACAATGCAACAAAGGGTATTCCTGTCTTCTCTGCATCCTTTAAAGAGATTATCCAGCTCCATGGAATAAAATTATCTGACTTCGACACATTTATTGACAGTGCGCCGTCAGTCATGTATGAAGGGGCCATGTACATACTGAGTGAGATCGCAACATTTCAGTCATGTAACATTGCCAGTATCTTGCTGCAACAGTAAATATAAAGTCCTCATCGACAAGTTCACCAACTAATCAATCATACAAACAAATATAGTATGCAGATTTGAGTAAAGCATTTTTGTGCCCTATTTAACAAACACAAATAAGCTACTGTATGATGCTCTTTCGGGAATATCAGCGTACTATTTGCGTGCAAAAAGAAAGAGGTGGTTATTAATTACAAGCAGCAAATGGCTATATTATTATATTCCAGTCGTAGACTTAGTTGCGCAGATTTACGTTTTATCTGCCAGTTGGCAACTGCTATATTAAAACAGCAATGGCCCAAGTTCAAAGGGTAACACAGTATGAAAAAAATATAGTACTTTACGCCTATCACACCGGAATATATGTATGCATGTATGTATGTATGTATGTATATATGTATGTATGTTGTGTGTATATATATAGTATATATATATATATATATATATATACACACACACCATTTTGCCTACACCATTGGCAGATTCAGTTTGTGTCTTCCCCGAGACATGTTGGAGTTAATTGTGATACGTATGACTTGTATCTGTTACGTCGAAAATCTCTCTCCCTCTTGTTCTCTTTTTTGGAGGAGGCCCCCTCTTGATGCTATCCTTGATTATACACTCATCTTAGCCCACATCATTTATATTTGAGGCGTGTAAGGCCACGGTTCTTTATGAGATTCAACTCTCACATCGTGCATACCATACGGAATTCTACATAAGCCTGCACCCATGCTTAATCATTTTCTGATCAACTGTTAATGTTTAGACTAGCATCCTTTCCTCTTGCATGACAGTTATCTCGGCTGTATTGCTGCTGCCCTCTCATGTATGTATTCTAATAAATTGTCATATTCAACTTCTTCTTGAACATTGAGTCCAATCTTTGCCACCTTTATGCGTGTGTTGGATGTCATTTTTTAAGACGTATCTTCACATTCTGCTTCCACTTCATCCACTTTAGCATCCTCATTCAGTCCCTTCTCTGTCCTGACTTCTAGATGACTTTATTAAAATTGTTTCAGTTCCATATACAGTATTGCTGGTCATGTATTGTCTTATAAGTTTATTAGAAAGTAAAAATCTTTCAACTTGACTGGGACCTGTATAACATAAATATACACCATGATGCATCTTTCCAGTTTTTCCAATCTATGTCAGTTTTGCTGATCCTCTGGACTGCCTAATAGTTCCATTTTGGCGTTTTAGTTTATCATTGAACCTAGGTATCCGTCTTCTCTATGACTTACCCTCATGGCTTCCCTTTCATTTACTATGATAAACTGACATGTGGCTACCAGACGTGGACAGCTTGCCTCACAACACAAGCTGCTTTTGCCCTAACCTTTGTGCAAGGTGCCAGTCAGCATGGGCAAAGCAGCGAGAGCAGGGAATTATAGAAGTAAGGCAGAGGTGTGAGCAATTAAGGGAAGCCACCTCTATGAGGGTAGTGTGAGGAAAAGTATTTAGAAATGTTGGGAATTTGCAGTTTCTGTTTATTGGTCTATTAAATCTAGCTATTTCAGTTATTTCAGCGCATGCTTTGCAACTTTCAGTTGCAATGTGTTTTTCGTAAATGTTGCCACACTCAATACTAGAAGTTTGAGAACCTATATTTCTGACTCATTTGGTTCATTCATACCTACAAGCAGTAATTTTCGCATTTTACATCAGCTATTGAATGCAATGCCCACAGTGGCGCACCGACGGGGGGGGGGTGCCGGTAGTTGTAACGCCCCCCTGTGGCCAAGTTACCCCCCCCCCCCCCCCGACGCGTCCAGCCCCACCAGTCCAACGTGTACCTTTAGTGCTCTGTTCACATTGTCATTACAATTCAGGCGGTGGCTTGTCGTCGAATTTTCCTGATTAACAAAAACACTCTATCATTGTCTTGTCTTATTCACACTTAATTACATTCACACTTAATTTACATTGAGTAAAATGCTGATGGAATACAGATCGTCATCATCCTTGGTGTAATTATAATTATAATTATTAGGCATTTTATTGGCTGTTGGATTCCTTTAGCTAAAGCAAGGCAAGTGTTTGCTCTCCCCCCCCCCCCCTAAAAATTCAACCCCCCCCCCCTGGCAGAGATTCTGGGTGCGCCACTGAGCCCAGATGTGTTCTCAGTCTGCTTCGGTAGGAGTATAGTTACTAACACAGTGAATGATCATGAATCGGTGTGTTTTTAGAAAGTGCCTTAAATATGCAGCTGTGCATAATGCTATACTCTCTTCTAGCACTGGTTTCTTGACATGTGACTTCAAAAAATGAAGTCATCTACATGACCTATTACGAGACAGAATTGTCTAAGTTATTCAAAGGAAAAATCAACCTGGTGAAAGCTTCTTGAATGTTGCTGAGCAACACATACAAGTTAGGGAATGCTTTGGAAAGCCTGTGACCTGGCTTTAATTCAAGTTGCATGCCTCAATGAAATATTGCATTGAGAATTATTTTATGCCGGTAAGTGCACACATATTTGTGTTTATTTCTGATGTTCTTCTTCGTTAATTACTTTCTTGGTTCAGTGCATATATTTATAAAGCAAGAGATACTGGCTTGTTTTTTCTTTGCATTAGCAAATTACAATATTCGTTTAACAGCACACCTAACATAAATGAGCACACTAAACGTTGATTGGCAAGCAAAACACGTACTTGTCTTTTGAATATCCCAGCTTATGTTTTAGTGTGTGCAGTTCGAACACGATTCTTGAGAAGCACTACTTGACTGTTACAAGTATGTGATGTACAATTACTCAGCACAGCCGACAGATCCAAACTATTGCAGACTGGTACTTACCACACAATGCAAATCTAATCATGCCTCAGGATTTTTTTTTATTTGCTTGGGTTGCCACACGGCATAATGTCAGTATGCCTCAGGATTGTAGAGGTGGATGCCGAGTACATATTAAGGAGGGGGGAGGGGGGGGGGCTTTGGCATGAACACTGGTAAGGAAGTATTATTTGTAGGGGTGGAAGAATATTTGAAGTTTTGGATATGAATCGAACGTTACATGCTAACTATTCGTATTCTAAAATAATCAACTATTCAGCATTTTTGATTAAATAAAACTAGCCAATACTTCGCAGTAACCGACTGTTAAAGTTGTTACTGTTCACCATCTGCTAACAAAGTATCCCAAATTATCACAAGTGAAACAACAGTTTTCGAAGCAATGCAGAAACAAAATTGGTAATGCAAACTGTGTTTTTGGTTTCATGATGGAAGGCTACATGACAACTCCTGATTTTTGATTATAGTCTATCATTTATTTTTATTGACAGTCTGAGCATGTAAATTTTTTATAACCAGTGATTTTTTTCTTGCAACCTGTCCTTTTACATGTCTTTACAGCAAAATAGTCCTTCTGCAGCTTTTGTCTTCCGTTTTTTTTTCTGCCACAACCATTTATTTAGTACTTTTTTACAGCTAGTCATACAGCAGCTATTTATTCTTAGAACTCTTGTTTGCCACCAGGCTCTAAAGATTTTGAGAGGTGTTTGTGCAGTTTTTTAAATCACAATTAGTGAACTTGTGTTTAAAAGTAATCCTAATCTTCCCTGATAGTTAGCAGTATTTTTCTTTTTTTTTGTAGTCAGTACAAGCACGGTGCTTAATTATATCAAGATAAATAAGCCTGCTGTAAATGTATTCATCTGTATTCGACTATTCGACACTTACTATTCCCATTAGAAAAAATTTACATTTGCCAACCTCTAATTATTTGCATTGAAGTAGTGAAGAGTTTGACGAAAGCTCGTCTGGTCTGGTCGAAAGAGGCATGGTAAGTAGTTTAAACACAAATCATGAAAATGAAAAATTAGAGATGGTTCAACTGGAGCTTTGTTCACAATCATGGCTCTCAGGTAGGAGCTAAAACATTTATAACATTTTTTTTTGTGGTTGGCATTCGATTTTCAATTGATTATTATAATTAATTGCATTCATCTAGTCCTAAAGAAGAGGCAATGTATTTGGAGTACTACTCTGAATTTAGTTTCTATTGCCAAGTTTTTTTTATGTAACTTTATTCACCACACAGGTACAACTGATACATATTCATTCCTTCAAGGACGTCACCACTAGTGGAGGGTGTTATTCTGCGCTTGCACAATTATTTTCAGAGATTTCCAGCAAATATGTAGTCCTCATAAACAGTACCTAAATAATTTTAGCCTATGTGGTTATTCATTAACCATGTTAATGGATAGTTACCTTCCGGTTAACCTTCCCTGCCTTTTCGCATCTCATTTATCTCTCTCTCTCTCTCTCATGTAGTCTTCATCAACTACCGACACGACGCGGCCTTGGCAAACTTGTGAGCTCACAAATTGAGCATGCAGTAACCCCCCTCCATATTTGTCTTGATAAGGCTTCTCCTTTGGTGCTACTCTGGATCCGCCCTGTTTCCTGTGATTACCACCATGGCTTCAAGGCAGACAACCTCAGGAAAACGTTTCATGCACAACGTGGCTCTTTCCCACTTTTGCTGATAAAGACGGATATTGAAAGCAAGGGTGCCATACCAGGCATGTTGGTCACAGACAGAACTGCGGGGGGGGGGGGGGTGCTGAAAGTATTCATCTAGTGGACACATCCATTTCATCTGTTGCTGAAACGTTGATTGACTGGGGCACCTGTCTCCCTCTCACGTGTGCCCAGCCCAGCCAATCAGAACTTAAGCAGCAGTTGAATGGTTATGTCCATTTGGTTGACACTTGCAGAATACACCCCCTGTGCTCTGTCCTATCTTTCTGCCCTTCCCCATGTAATTTACTCAGTAAACTACTTGTTCATAGGTTGGTTACCTTAATCAATGTTCAAATAGCTCAACGCTTAAATAGGTATGTACAAGTAAGGCACTATAAACCCAAGCAGTTAGGTTGGTGATTGCCACCATACAGACTCAACCAATGGCTTCACTGTAGCTTTCCATGGTAACTTTACTGCACTTTGAATGTAGAGAAGGTGGAATATAAAAATAGACTAGCATTTCTCTAATGTGCATCACCCCTCCACTTTGTGTTGTTACAATCAGTATATTCAACCAAACGAAGTCCTAACAAAAGGAATTGTGACACTAATTTCCATTTCACTGCCTCATTTTAGAGGTGTAGCAAGATTCTTTAATTGCATTACCAGTTGTTACTCAGGTTTCAGCTATCAAGGCCTTATGGCACGTTTGGACGTTACCTAACTGAGTAAACGGCACAGATTGCATAATTGCTCAATACATTTGCACAGCTTCCTTCACCTTTAGTTTTGAATTAAAGCCAGCATTTCTCTTGTGACCATCTTTAAAGAGCTTGCAGTAATTTATACCTAACATAAAAGATGGGTGCGTTGTAGTGCTAGCATGCTGTCCTAGAGTATATGTTGTATGAAAATGTGCCGACACACAAGCCGACAAATGCCACATCAAGCATTGGTGTTTGCTACTCCACCTGGTGTTTCAATTTTACAAAATGTGCACATTTTACCTGTGCACCAGTAAAAAGGGTCCAAAGCTCTTCCTGAAAACTTTCACAAGCACTTATCACAATCAATTCCCCATATAGTGGTTTTGCTGAAGAGAACACAGGGATACAAGCATAATTAGACACTGAGGAATGTGGGTAGGAACACTTTATTTTCAGCACACATGTTTTTTTTTTTTTTTTGATGAACTGCTTCTATATGGTGAAATCTGTGCTTTTAATAAAAGTACACCATGCTGCTTCACCACTCCATGCCAACTGCAAGTATCCTGTACCAGGAAGTCAAAACCAAGACGTGGGATGTTCAGTCTGTCAAAAATAAAAACGGTTTGAAACGTTGACGTGTGAAAAAAAGCACACTCAAGAAAAACAGCACAAGAACAAATCCACGAATCAGAATTACATTTGAGAGCAAACATATAGTTTCTATGGCACAGTGAAGGAACCTTATTCCTCCGACTTTTTTTTTTTTTGTTGTTGTTGTGTGTGAGAAAAGATGAAAGTGGACGTGTTCTATCCAATTTTGTATTTCTTTCACCTTTTCACACACCAAAAAGATGTCTTAACGTGCCCAATGTCTTGCATATCCATCTCTGCTCTCACACCATAATCCCTACAGTTAAAGGTTGTAGTAATGCTTAGCTTGAATGAACAAAACCAACTATGAGCATGTGTACT
>NC_051154.1:399976577-400006221 GCF_013339745.2 Dermacentor silvarum | reverse complement strand
GGCGCCGACCCGGCTGGTGATCCGTATGGCACTGCTGAGCTAACCACAACCGCGCACCCCCTAGATCACCTGTTGTGTCGGGAGCGACCTCGAGCATGAGTCGCCTGACAGGATGACATGGGGTCTCGAACCCGAGGCAGGTTGTATAGCTCAAGCTTTTACCACCTGCTGACGTTGATCACGCAATGCAGCGGCAGGCGGCAGACAAAGGTCACTTGTCGGGCTCAGTAGGGAAAGTCCGGAACAATCAGGGGATGTCCGTGATTGTTCAGCGGAGTAAAAGTGCGACGATCCGGACAAGCACCGACGCAAGCAACGACGAGATGGTTTCGGGTATGAGCCCGAAACTATCATGTGGTGAGGAAGCAGCGTGAGCACCGCCGCACGTTCGGGGCACGGTTGTCGCAATCGCATCCGCATGACAGGCAGCTGTCGAAAGACGACAGAGAGTCTTTCCACCGCTTTTACGGAAGCAACAGAAGTGGTCAGGGAAGCTGTAGACCACTAGCGTATTTTAGCGGTGGAGTTATTCCTTGTGCTTTTAGACCTTCGTTGACTACTCGAAGGCGGGAGTGCGCGTCAGGAGCTAGCTCGCGTGGGGGTTCAGCTTACTATGTCGCTCGCTCCGCGTCCACATGTTCATCGCGACTTTGTTCGTGCATGTATTTGACCCCGTGGGCCAACAAACGTGTGTAGAGTTGGCACGCCCTGTGCAAGATTTTAAGTAAGCCCGCAAGGGCTGGCAATCTCGCCAGATTTCCCCAGATCAAGTTATTGGGTCTAGCCAGATCTAGAGTGCCAGCTTAGGCATGTCAGGGCTCGACCACGATCGGGGCGAGTGGTGAGACGAGGCAACTCCATTGTGTGTGAAGTGCAAGACAATGGACACGGGGACATTGATTGTGCTCACAGTGTGCAATTCTTTTTTTTTATTCTTTCCAACTTCAGCGTTGCTTGCTTTGTATATTTATGTGGTGCATGATAGGCTGGCGCCTTTAATTAGTTTGTTAATAACTTGAATGTTTACCTGGGCGCGGGTCTTTGTTGAGTAAGCGCCAGCGCTTACACGTGTTGCTTTGCAGTGCATTTTCAAGAACGCGTTTTTATGTCGTTTCCGCAGTGTAGCGGAGGCTCGCAGTCGCAGTGTTGCACGATACTCTTTATGCGTCACGCTGTATTTTGTTGGGTTTAGCCTTGTGGTATGCTACAGGCTATTTATCATGTGCGGAGTGCTGTTGCATCAGCAGAATGGTTCAGATGTGTTGCTTATGCTCGTTTTAAACTGGGGACGTTCTTTTGTCTTACAATGCCCCACAAGTGGCACTCGAACATTTTTGATGCGGGCAGTGTGTGCTTGCCCTAGGTCTGTTATTGCGTAAGCACTATTTAGTCGGCTAAGATTTTTTTTTCTTATTTTCATGTTCTGCATGAAATGCCGCGTGTTTGAAGTGTCGCGCCAGGGTTAGAGTTCAGCGTTTTTGTGCGTGTGTGAGTTAACTAGTGCAACAGGTTTTTTTTTTCTTTTTTTTCACACCGCAGGTGTAGCATGTGTTACACGGTTACTCCGTAGTAACGAGCTTGTCGTAACGTTGGAATGCTTACGGCAGTCTTGTAGGTTTTTGTTTGTTCGGCTACTGCGTAATTGGCTATTTACATGCAGCCGGCTTTTTCTTGTTTAGCTGCGGCAACACTGTTAGCAAGTGATTGCCTAGTCTTGGGTGGGGGTGTAAGCCTGCTGCTAGAAAGACGAGTTTTTGTCTTTAATTATAGATCGGCAAGCTTGAAACCGGCATTTTGCACGCTTTTCATCCTGTTGAAGGGAACGGCTGCAGAGGAAAGCTTAAGAGACGGCTAGCGTATTTGGTCCATGCTCCTTGCTTGACAGGCAAAACACAATGGGATAATTGGTCGGCGGTGGATGCATGTCGCGTTGACGGCGCCGAGGTGAGCAGGCGCACAGCTCATGACATGCCAGATTAAAACCGGCACGTGGAGGGGCGATTTGTGGCAGCAAGGCGTGACGCGTCAACGACCCTTGCCGGTTGTGGCGCACGGTTCAGAAATTCATTCGGAGACACGCTTTCGGTGGTTTTCAAACGTGACGGACGCGATTACAGCTGACCAATGTACTTGCGGACCGACTGGCTCTGAGAATGACGGGGCGGCGCATGACGGACGGAGACCGTTGCCAATCGGCCGTCGCGAAAGGCTTCTTCGAGCAAGCATTTACTGAATAGGGGTACGTGAGCCCAAAGTGTCGGTCGCCACGTTCATTGAAAAAGGACCCGTAGCTACTACGGTATCGGTTTTCGTATAGTACGAGTGGAGAAGGGGTCACAGCAAAGGTCAATCGCTGCAGGCTTCCAGGCTTGCCGCCTGTTCTTTAGATTTTATTGAGCCCATTGTGCTGGGCGCTGTGGCTCTCCCAGGGAGCACGCATCCTATGCACCTGTCCCCCCCCCCCCCCCCTTTCTTGGAACGTTGTTGTCATTTGTATGTTGTTTTGGGGATAGTGAGAATGATACCGTAAAAGGCGGTAGAGGAAAGGGCGCTGGAAGAAGCGCAATGCTGAAGCGCCGGCACGGTTCGTGCATTGGTGCGTCGGCGGACCACTCACAGCCACTCCGTGGCAATTGGTGGTAAATGCTTGGGGCGGGGCACCGGAAGGGTGAAAAGGTGGCCCCGCTGCCCCGTCCCAAACGTTCTGGACAAACTTCGGTGCTATGCACCATCGACTATGTCGAGATAGGGTCGTCCTATGTATACCAGTTCCGTCTTATATGTGTACTTGTAACTTCATGTAAAGTCTTGTAAATAATTGTAAATAGAAAGTTTTTCTTTTCTCTCGTCATCTGTGTCTACTTCGATCAAGCAGAAGCATCCAGCGAACCAGTCGCCGCTATCGCTAGCGGCAGTATACATCTTCTACTTGCGTAAACCGGCTCTGGCGGTGCGTCTCGGACGCCCAAGTAGAAGAGTGGTAAAGAAGACCTGAACTTTACTCTGATCGCAGTGTCCACGTGCCAGTCCCGCGTTCTGGCTTATTGCCTGAAGCCCAGGATTGTCCCTCCACTCGTTCAAGCGATATTTGGGCTTCTGATTCCGTCCTGGGGCCACGTCCGAAGAATGACCAAGATATTGAAGTCTGAATGCTGCAGAAACGTGAGACTCTACTCTGACTGGCTAAAAGTGCTACTCCAATGCGACCAGGACGCATTCATGGCGGCCAGCCGTTTCGCCGCATATAAAAGGTTAGCTGCGAGCGCTGCAGAGTTCTTGTGGCAACGTGCAAGATGGGCTCTCCCTGAGAAAAGCCAAAAAGCGTGTCTGCCAGTACCGTCACCGTTCTCGAGAACGCTGTACTGCCTGAGGATGTACAGGGGATAGTCGAAAAAGGGCCGAAGTTTTCCTTCGAGCCAGCACCCAAGCGGTCGGAGCTTCTTGCCTTGGTGCGTCAAGTAGGGAAGCTAGTTCGGGATAAAGCAGCGGGAACGCGTTGTGGGGGACGGAGTGGACTGTCTGCAACGCACGGTTAGTGAACAGCCGGGGAAAAAAAAACCCTTAAGGAAAGTGGTGAGCCACCTCAAGGGAAAACAATCTCGCCGTCTTACAGGCAGATAAAGAAGGCGGTTTCGTCGTTATGCCTGCCGCCACTTTTGACAGAAGGGCAACTGAAGCCGTAAAAAAGACTTCAAGTAAGCTGACTACCTTCCGAAGAAGCAAAAACGTTTGCCGCCAAGCCACTAAAAAGCATGAATCTGGATTCGTTAAGGAAGGTTGTTGAGAGCAAAGTAACGAGCCACCTCGAGATCTTCACCGGTAAGACCCATAAACGGACTGCCCCCTGCGAGCCATCGTATCAGAGAAGGACACTTGGCAAAAGACAATTGGGAACTTTCTTCAATCGAACCTACAAAAGAGAGTTGGCAAGGACCCCTTTTTGATCCGATCTTCGACGGAAGTCGTCAGACACCTGAAAGAAAGTCTTCCGATTCTCGATTGACATCGGGACAGGGTTCTCGATTGACATCGAGGACCTGTTCTACTCAATCCCGCATGACGGTTTATTCGCCGCCATTAGGCAACAAATTCAAAAGGCTGGAGAAGTAGCCTTTCAGAACACGGCAGGGGTGAGCACCGAGCCTTTCCTTGAACTGTTAAGCTTTTATTTGAGTTTCACGGCCATCGAGTTTGATGGAAAATACTATGTGCAGAAGGCTGGAATTTGCATTGGTTGTGCAGTTGCACCCGTTCTTTGCGATATCTATCTGTCGGTGTTTGATCAAAGAGTTCAGCAACTAATTTCCGGGGAACATGTCGTGCGTATTTTCCGCTATGTCGATGATTACTTAGTCATACTCCACGTGTCCGAAAGTGATAACCTTAATGATGCCATAGATCGCATTTTAAATATATTTCAATCAGCTTCTGGATGGCTTACCTTCACCCACGAGCTAGCCAGGGATAATGTCCTTCAGTTTCTGGACCTCAGCCTCCAATTTGACGCTAAACACATCTGTTGGTATTACAACCCGAGGACAAAGAAGGCCCCACTGCCATTTGAAAGTGCTCATTCCAAACTAGTTAAGAGGGCCAACGTAACCCTAGCTTGTAAGTCCGCCGTGGAAAAATCCTGCGAGCACAAATTAGAACTCAGTTTCAATCAACAAGTTAGGCGCTTCCTTTCGGCTGGTTACCCTCAGAGTTTAATCACAGGTGCCTGTGAAAGTCTCTTGCAAAAACTGAAAGGTAGAAAGCAACAGAAAGAAGATATTAAGAAAGATAAACTGCAAGTCATGCCCTACATTCATCGAGTTTCGCACAACATCAAAAAGGTGGCAAGCCGCTACGGGGTCAAGGTCGTATTTTCGGCTCCATGCAAGCTTAGTAGAGTGAGCCCAATGGTGACAGGTAAGAAAAAGATTAGGCCCCAGTGCTCAACCATGCATGAAACGGACTACACCGAGTGTGTTTGTGGGGTAGTGTATTCAATTCCCTTGACTTGTGACAGCATTTATATTGGTCAAACGGGCAGGTGTTTTAATGAAAGGGCACGGGAACACCAGTGGCATGTAAACAACAATGCAGGAGGCACTTTGGCCCATCACTGTAATAGATGCAGAGGAAAAGATGAGGGCGGAAGAAACAAACCTTGCAAACCAATTCTTAAAAACACAACGTTCTTGTTCAAATCGAGCGACCAGACCGAAAGGGAGATTGTTGAAGCTTTTTACATAATAAAAACAGGCGACAAGTGTATCAGCACGCCGTCTCTCTCGTTGTTACCAGAAGAAGTTAATTTTCTGGAATGTGCCTTGTAAAATCCTTCTTGGCGTTCAAATTTTTTGCAATTTTTTTATTTTGTTGATCGTTGGTTTTATACTGAAACCGCGCCCTAGACCATAAGCTGCGCGAAGAAAATATAAGACAGAAAAAACCAAAGAAAAGAAAAATGGGAAAAAGAAGGAAAAAAAATGCCGAAAACGACTCAGCGCTTGTTTTTGACCACGTTTTACTCTTTTGATAGCCATGTTTATAGTTTTCGTCGACTTCATCTTTACATCTGGTGTTTTTTTAATTAAGCCATATCTTTATCCTTCATGCCTTTTATGACATCATCGCCCCTACATTTGTTCTTTGGTGTATTATTTGTTGATTCTATTCTTTTTTATTTTTATTTTTATTCAAACGTATTTATCACCTCATCTTACGCCTTTACTATGGTTATTTGTTAAGTGACATCTGCCATTTTCGTTTCGTTGACATGGTCACGGTTTTCTCTGCCTCGTTTGATGACATAGTAAGAACGGCTCTTGGTTAGTTTGGTGATCGCCTGTCGCAATCCTGTTTTACAATGTTACCCAGCAGATATTTTTTGTGTGTTTTTTGTGTTTATCGGCACATTTGACAATGACAATGCGGGCACGTGTTCAGGATCATGAATGAAATATATGCTGCTTGCTATTCCAGAAATAAACAGTTGGCAGTCTGCGCTCGTGGTGTCGTGTGTGTTTTCTTTCTTGTGTCCTCGTTTTTTCGCGCAGTTTATAAACGTCTAAAAGCTATGAACCAACTAGCCCGCAGAACGTCCTACTAAAGCCCTACTAGAGCCGCTCGTCTAGTTTCGTGTCCAGCAGAAACTTAAACAGCGGTTGTCCACATTGAAGTTGTAGTGTCAGGTCATGGGCCGAGGATAGCGTCCTCCGACAGTGCTTGCCTGCCAACGCTGGCTAAGGAACCATGCAAAGTCCTTCTCTCCAACATATATGCTGGGCAGTCGCACAATATGCGTTCCAGGTGTCCGGAAGTGTTCACTATCAAGGCTGTTCGACTGCCGATGAGGTTTGCGTAGCGACGGGTGAAAGAAACGCCCAGCCGAATCCTGTGTAGCAATGACGCTTTGCTCCCCGTATATGCGCATTTAGATCTTCTATGAGTATATAGGGTTCCGGAAGTTGATCAGTAAGGCTCTGGAAATCTGTTATGTGAAGTTGATAGCTGGGAGTAATGTACGCAGAAGTAGTAGTCACATCTTATTGAACAGCAGTGCTCGGGCGGCAACTGCTTCAGGGGACGTTCGGAGTTGTAATTGCTTATAGGCAGCACTTTTATTAACTATTATAGCCACACCGCCCGACGACGCGTGAGCGTCATTGCGGTTTCCCCCAAAAATGGCATAATGTTGTAAGGAAGTTTGTGTGTCTATAGATTTGAAGTGCGTTTCCTGGACACACAACACTTTTGGACTTAGTTTAAAAAGAAGTTGTTTAAGATCATTCAGATTGCGTAGAAGTTCCCTGACATTCCACTGTGTGTCCATATTGCAGAAAGGGATGGTGCTGTGTGTCTAATATGTGAAAGTGGACTGAACCTACAGAGCCCTTTTCGGGACCTGTGATGCGAGGTTTCTCTTTTTTCGAGTGGTCGAGTGATTCCTGCTGCTCCTTAGGCGCTTGCTGCGCCGTCTGACTAGAAGATGTGTCCATCACCTCTTCAGGCGCGCTGAACACGAGTGGTTTGTTCGCCTGGAGGCTTCGGCAGACGAGGACCCTGGGAGCCACCAAGTCCCTTCTTTTGGGATGGCGGAGCAGCGCTGGCAAAGGGGGCAGATGACTCACACCCGCTGTGAGGCGGGTGTGAATCACTCGTCGCTCTGCGTGTGGGCTGGACAGCCGCCGGAAGCCGTTGTGTCGCTGCCCCCTGACGTGCCATTTCAGCAAAGGTGTTCTTGGGCAGATATAGGATAGCCGCCTGCGTGCCTCCTTGAAAGTTATATTTCCTTTACTGTAATTGTACTTCAGTAAGCCCTGCTTACCTTACGCTAAAATTTGGCTAATGTCAAGAACTGACATGAACGACTCAAGACATTCCTTCAAATTTTTGTGTCAGCGGTTACAGTAACACGAGGATGTCCTCAGTTACAATTTACTTTTAAGTATGGCACGGACATCAGAAAAAGAATTATATTGTCAGATAGAGCGATGAACAGGTAGTTTTTCTAGGTGTGAACTGTGGGAATACTGTAGCACAGCCGATTGGTCGACTAGTGCATTTTGGTTAGACCAATCAATTGTATCCCGCCTGTCACAATTACTTTGTAAATAAAATGACATCTGTATTGAATGCTGATGTCATGCCAATGTGCCCCATTGACTGAAACAAAGCGATGTAACTTCTGCATAAAACACATCATTGTTGACAAAACTTTGCCCTACTGGGTCTCCTGCGAAATGAATAGTTTCCAGCAGTGAACCATTTTCTCAGTGATGATGCAGTTCAGGCAGAAATGACATCCTGGTTTCAGTTACAGGCGGCAGGATAGCATGACGCAAGTACAGTTATGCGAAACAGAATGATGTGCTACAATGAATACTTAAAAGAAAGGACGGTTCACATTTGGAAAAAAAAACTCTGCGCAACACTCTATCCGCCCTCACTTAAAAGGTAACTTGATTTAAAGGGCTGTTAAGCACCGTCATATGCTTGGACCGCATCATGCAGAAATAATCGCCAGTTATTCGGCATACCACCCAGTAGTCAATTCCTTCCATATGACATGTTACCGGATGTCAAAGGTAAATCGGAATATGTTTTGCACCCGCTGTACGACGAACGTTTCGTGCAGTGCAGTGCATAAAACATCATTGTAAGCTAAAATGCGGCAAGACTTCACACCATGTGACAAATTATTACCTAATAAATTAGAAAGGATGCAGAACGTGGAATTGAAAGTTCTGTACAAGTGAAGGTTCTTGTAGACACAGGCAAGAAAAATATGCACAAAAGAGGAAAAAAAGCGAGGGAGGAAATGAGAATGTGCAAATTGGAACTTTAATTAGCAATATGTGCCAAGGAAGAAATTTGACTCACATTAAAAATAAATGTAAGCCCTCCTTTGTCTTAATGCACTGGGCTCTTAAGGTATGTATGTGATGTTTAAAATTAGTGGTATATTTCCTGGCATCTAGTAACGAAATGCAGAGTCAGACAAAGAAGTGCTTACAAATTAATATATGGTGTTTCGCGGCTGAACAGGCACTTGCCAAACAAGTCTGTCCCTGCAAAAATATAATAAGTTTAAAACAGATCCATTTTGCAGGTAAATGATGTGCTGCCTTAATTAAAAAGTTTAATGCCGTTTTATATTGGTAAACCCAAACAAGTTCGGCGTTTTGCACTGTTTAGCTGTCGCCTTTTTTTTCATACTTAAGCATGACGTAGTACAGGGTAAGCAGGTAGCATACAAATGACTGGTGATGAAGTATCACAAGGCAATGCTTCTGGGGCTGGGTCAATCACCTTTGTATGATAAATTTTCATCTGACCCTAATTGGCTTACGGCAATACCTCACACCAATAATGTGTTACATTGGATGATAGGTCATACAAAATTGAAAGTATCTCATGATGTGATCAAACTAGAACATTGACCCCTGTCTTGGAAGTGTTAACATGATGGTTGCGCCAAAAAGTACAAAGTGATTTGTAGAGGTTTCAAATGCAGCAGCGCATATAAGCGTCAGGTAATTCTGAGCATCTACTTTGAACAGCAAGGTCGCGCCGTTGGAAACTGCCGGAGATTCTGCTCGACGAGGTCGTTCGTACTACTTCGCACGCTGGTATTTGTGATCGGACCGCTCAAATGGGTTCCTAATTACATATGACATGTATTTATATATTAAGAATAACCTTTCTTTTTTTATGCCGCGTGGTGATTGCGCAGGCATTGCTGCCGCAGTGCCGGCTTTCATTCTACCATCTTATTGTACGGTTCACTTTGGAGAACAAATATTTTTCTCGTTCTTCAAGCAGCATGTATCTCTCGTGTGGATTGTTGCGCATATAGTTTTCTATCAGTAGGTCTTGCGAAACGCAGACGAAGAAACATATGTAACCTTCCTGCTTGCCCCTTCAAACAAGTAAAGCATATCTGCCCCATCCGGCGACTTGTACTCAGATTTACGGGAAGCATTGTTATAGGTGGGAAAAAAAAATGCAGCGCAACATTCCATTCAACTTTTCCGCCTTCCTCGCGTAACAGAATGGGGAGTAATTGGTATGGGGTCATTTATTGCGGTCGAACCTCGAGCGCCGACAACAGTTTTAGTCATTCTTGTATATGCTAATATTTGACCATAAGCCGTACGTGCAATATTTTTTTTTCAGTCGAGACTTAAAAAAATAAAAACAAAAGCCGTCGCGGCAGCCTAATTAGTGGCCATATAGTGGATACCGCGTTGCGCTGCTAAACTGGAGCTCGCGGGTTCAATCCAGGTCGCGGAATTGGATGAGAACGAAATGGAAAAACGCTCGTATTTAAGTGCACGTTAAAGAAACCCCAGGTGGCGAAAACTAAACCGCGTGCGTCATCTGCCCTGGATGTCGGGGTTTTGCCAAACCATATCGTGGGTTTGCCGTAAAACCCCAGTATTTGTATAAATTAAAAAAAAAAAGCAGGTGGCTGCGTTCTTCGCCTTTTTTCGGGGGGTGTAAACAAAATAAATTATTCTCGCGTCTGATTTCGGAGAAAAGCATGTTACGCTTATCCTATATTTCATACGTAAATGTAATGCCGTTCCCAAATGTATGTCCGCTCGACTGAGCAGCTTGTATATTATAAACGGCTGCTTTCAGTTATCCGGTGCACTATCATAACGAAGTAATGAAGCAACGGTATACCTCACATACGCGAAGAGATTATTGTGACTCGGGGTCGTGGACGAGAGATGGACTCTGGGAGCAGACGAAAAGCTTTATACAGTATGCACAGATACAGCTGGTAATGGCATACAAGTATCTTGGTAAGAGCGCACCAGACAGACAGCCATAAATGGGCCGGTTCTGCCTGAAATTCCTTTTTCGGCTCCTGCGCCGGCAGAGACGAGGCGGGACGGGTGCTGACGTCGTGGTGCTCAGAAGAACACAGGGGGGGGGGGGGGGGGGGCTCAGCGATCGTCACCTTGCTGACAGGTACGCGGTGTGGCACAACAAGGTATTTGTAGATCGGCTGCGTTCGTTGAAGAAGTGTGGTACCCCATGGGGCATCCAGCTTTAATGGGTTGCAAACATGGTGAGACTCGAAAAAAGGTTTTCCTTGCCTGAATCTAGTTAGCTCGATGTGAGTTTGCTTCGAGTTTGCTCGCGGGTACATGCGCGATTTGTGCACCATGTTTCCGAAAGGCACGCGCTAGAGTTTCTAAACTGTAGCGCGAGTCTTTCGGAAACATGGTGTGCAGATCGCGCATGTGCCAGCGAGCAAACTCAAAGGTGACTTGATGAACGTGAAGGATCCTCTCCCTCGGGAACGTTTCCCTGGCGTGGTTTACAAGATTCCGTGCGCCGATTGTGAATCTGTGTGTATCGGTGAGAAGCGGATATTTCTGCAGGCGCCTCAAGCAGCACAAGAATGATGTCGCCAAAGGCCACACAGTGACAAATGCCCTCGCAGAGAAGACGAGCGACGAGGTAAACTGGGACAACGCGCGCATCGTGGCCACAGAGAAGAACGTGACAACAAGGCTCAATGTTGAATCGCTAATAATTCAAACGACAAGCAATACTATTTACAGATCATCTGGCACTTTAAATCACGTGTACTCCCGGACTTTGCGTCATGCGCTCAACACTACTTAAGAACCTTTTTGCTCAGCCGCCATTCCATTGTGAACAAGGAATCCGTACGGGTCCCCGAAACGTCATTTTATTTTCATTTTGACCTGGTCATTGACCTGCTTCACAAATAACAATGCTTTTACCTGACCAGACGGTATTCCGTCGAACTTTTGACTACAGTACAGTAGATTAGCCGCCGGTATTTTTTTCGTTACTGAGATTTTATTAATTAATTGTAATAATTATCTAACTGGAGAAGTACAGTCCTAATATCAAAGTGTCAATGAGAAGTTGTAGAGCAACGTGAAAATCTCACGATACAGCTTTCTGTTGGTCAATACCTGCTACATAAGTGTGTGTTTCCGGGTGTGAAAGAAGCTCGCGAATACACGCAGAATGGGCCGCGCGACTGGCCGCTCGAGGCACTTTGCATGTATTCGCGGGCTTCTTTTATGCTCGGAAAAACACATTTATGTAGCACGTATTGAGCAACATAAAGCTGTATCGGGAGTGTTTCATGTTGCTCTACAACTTTCTCATTGACACTTTGATAATTAGGACAGTAATTCTAGTTAGATAATTAATTACAATTATTTATTAAATCAAAGTAACGAAAAAAAATACTCGCGGCTACTCCACCGTACCGGAAACAATACGCACGAGGGGCGCTATAGCGTAAAATGATTCCAAACTGCTTTGATTCCAAACCCCTGACGTCAAATTTACGTAACCACCAACGCAAGCATCGGGCGGTGACCCGTAGCGTTGTCTGAACAACCCAATCAAACACTGTCCTCGTTTATAGGAGGTCACCTTTTGTTCGCTTTCAAAACCAATAACGTTGTCTACAGTCAGCGGTTTTTCTTATCACCCTAATGGCTGACAAGAGGCGAGGAGCACGCTCTAGTGGAGAGGGTTTCGATAGGGCCGAGCCAGCACAGGGAAAATAAATAACCGCATTAAGAGGGTGGTGCCGGTTTCTCCGATTGGTCCGCTTCGCCTTACTTAGCTTGCGGTGGCTGGTCGAAAATCGCGGCGGCGTGCAACGGAAGGATAGAATGCCACTAAAACGGTTCCTCAGCAAGGAGAGTTGACAGAGTGATGTCGTATGCATAACGAAAGAACTCGATAACGCTTACTGCCACGCATAAAGGTTTATCATGCGCAATAAATACAGCTCACCGGGCAATCTGTGGCTATTCAGTAAAATTCTCAGCTTTGTTCGGCATATAATGCTTTTTTTTCGCGTACACGTCACTTGACGTGGTGAGTTTTTCGCGGTTTTGTGAGGTCGCGTGACAGACAGGCGAAGTGGGCGTAGCCAGCAAACATTGGACAAATAGCAGAGGGCTAATGGTGAAAAGGCGTCGAATGACGAATGATTAATTTTTCTTTGTGCAGTTTAATCAGGCATAATTAGTGTGTACGCGTTATATCAGATGGGGAGCTATCGCGGTTTTCATGACGTCGCGTGATATACAAGCGAAGTTGGGAGTGGCCCGAAACTGTTTGACCAATCGTGGACACTTATTGCAAAATTGGAATCAAACAGTTTGGAATCATTTTACGTTATAGCGCCCAAGGTGGCTTCGCGTTACGCCGTTCCTCTTTTTTTTTTAAATCGTGCTGCGTGATAGCTAGGACACCCTGTATACAAAGTAGTGCCACTGGGGTCATGCGCAGTGCATACATAAAAGCGTGACGTCGCACTTATTCAGCCTTGCTACATCTTCCCTTTTATAGGGAACCTAAGACGTGATTAACGTGTCCTCTTGTTCAGGGTACCGACAGGGTGCGCGCCGCTGTCTTGTGCTTCGCCGTAGTTCTTGAGGGGCTCTGTGGAAGATCCGTCTTCGGGCACGAGGCTCGTTGGGGAACCATAGGAATGCTTTCGCATTTAAAATGCTTCGTATTTAATGCTCTCGCATTTAATAACGCGAGATATCGAAGCGCAGTAAACTGGTTTTAGCACAAAATAAGCACCAGCGGTGGTGGCGTGGAGCAGAGGTAGAACACCGGGCTTCTGATTTGAAGGTCGTAGGCTCGGATCTTCATCCAGTGCACTACATTTTCAAGCTTGGAGGGGCGCCTGACACGGAAAAAAAATAAAAAATTGTCGAGAGCCAGTGGGGCTATACTGGTCCAGGTGCAACCAAATTAGGCAGGCCCACTAAGCTTCATCAAAGTCACTCGCTCACCAGAACAGGAATTGGCCTCCCTGGTGCAGTACTCGGCCACTACCTCCCTGATGACTCCGACAATTAACCCATAGTCCTCACTCCCCAGCGGCTGCGGAGCACCTGACCAAGGCGGCGGTCAGACCTGCGACGCGGCAGAGGGTGCTAAGAATCTCTGGGTCCGGACAGGCCGCCAATGGAAACTGAACCTGGCAACGTTCAACAAGCACACCCTATCGAGTGAGGCCAGCTAAGCAGGGCTGTTTGAGAAATTATCAGGCATTGCCTGGGGTATTATTCGCCTTAGTGAGGGCTAGAACTGGTGAGGCTTATACACTACAGACTGATGAAGATGGTGGCACAATCATTTTGTATATCTTTTTAGTGCAATAAAACATTCTTCTTCGTCTAACAGCCACGTCCTGTGCTACACAGATCTTCCAGATAAGAGAAAATATATTCGGAAATATTTGTAATCCATAAGGACATAGCGGACAACATTGATGAATTCACAGCATTAATGAGAAGGCAGCAGTCGTCGTAATAAAGCTGAATAACAGGTATAGAATAAAGGTAGTACAAGCCTACGCCCGAACCTCCAGTCACGATGATGAAGAAATAGAACAGTTTTATGAAGACGTTGAATTAGCGATGAAAAAGGTGCAGACTCAGTATACTGTAGTCATGGGCGACCTCAATGCAAAAGTGGGGAAAAGGCAGGCTGGCGAACAAGCAACTGGTAACTACGGTATCAATTCTAGGAACGCTAGAGAAGAGAATGGGCTCCAAATACGAATACCTTCTTCAGGAAGCGTAGGAACAGGAAGTGGACCTGAAAACTCCTAATGGAGAAACAAGATAATACTCTCTGCCGATCCCATGTAGAAGTGCAGGATGAAGAAGTTTTAGGTAGGGTAAAGTGTAGTGACCATAGGTTAGTGAGCTCTAGGATTCTCCCAATCGGAAGACAGAAAGAGTAAAATCAGTCGTTAAGAGAGCTTGCAGTTGTACGAAACTCTCGAATTTGAAAGAAGGAGTAGGAGTCGAAAATAAGGTGACTCATGGCCTTCAAAGGAGAACAAGTCCATGCCAACAACTTCCCATGGTAGTGAGGGTACCATCGTGACTCAGGAGTGGCATTTTTAGGGTTTCGAGGCTGATGCTTTTGGCACACTTTGGAGGCTTTACAGAACTGCTCGATGTTGCTCGAAATATTGGGCCAGAACATCACGTTCTTTGCTCTCGCCTTCATCTTATCCCTCCCACGTGCGCCGCGTGAAGAAGACTCATCATTTGCGATATCTTTGATTGCGGTACAATTACCTTGTGCTTCGAAACACGAGGCCGTCCTGTGCATGCATCTCGTCCCGGTACGCCCAGTACGTCCTAAGTGGCTCAGGGACTTCTTGCTTGTGAAGCGGCCACGTTGTATTTGCGTACTCCCGTAGCTTTACGAGGGTGTCGTCCTCATTGGTTGCTGCTAGTAAATCTTGCAGGGAGCGCTGAGAGCTGAAACACATTCAAGAACATTGATTTGAAACTGCTCGTTTTTTTTCCATGAATCTTTTCTAGGAAACCGTGATAAGGCGTCAGCGAGGAACAGCTCTTTGCAGGCTTGTACGTCACATTGATAAGATACGTTGTAGAGTTAGGCGCATGCGTTGCAGACGTAGCGGGCACTGGTATAGCGGCTTACTGAATATCGCCACTAAGGGCGGTGGTCAGTTTCACTGTTACTGCATGCTGTCCAAATATGTAGTTATGAAATTTGGTGCATCCATGAACAATAGCTAGAGTTTCTTTTTCTATTTGAGCGTATCTTGTCTGTGCCTCTGTGAGTGTCCGTGACGAAAAAGCAAGGGGCTGCGCATCCTGTATAAGCACAGCGTCTACCCCCAGCTGGTTTGCATCAACTGATAGTGTTACGGGTTTGCTTGGGTCAAAATAGCGGAGGACAGGTGCTTGAATCAGAGCCTCACGCAATCTAACAAGCTTTCTTGCTGTTTTTCTGTCCAAACCCATGCAATGTTTTTTCGCAACAAAGCTCGTAGTGGCGCTGTCACTGCAGACATGTTTGGGATAGAGCGCTCTACAAAATTCATAGTGCCCAAAGAGTTCCTTACAGTTTTTCGGTGTCGGCATTTCCAGAATTTCGTGAACACGCTGGGCGTCCACACGCAGGCCTTCGGCGCTGAGCACGTGGTAGCGCACCTGTCGCTGCAAAAAGAAGCGTTTCTTCAAACTTAGTGGAAGACACGACAGCGCGTTAAATGAAGCTTGTGCTCTTGCTTAGTCTTGCCCCAGAGAAGAAAGTCATCCATTACTACTGCGACATTTGGCAGACCTTCTAGGACGCGGTGCATCGCTGCCTGAAATATCTCCGGAGCAGAGGCAATGCCAAAAGGCATGCGCAAGAAGCGGTAGCGTCCGTACGGTGTACTCATCGTACAAAGTTAGTAACTTGAGTCGTCCAGCTTTATCTGCCAAAACCCCGATGCTGGGTCTAAGGTTGCAAAAACGTTGGCACCCGCAAGCTTTGGCACAACGTCTTCTAGAGTAGGCATAGGATAGTGTTCCCGTAACAACGCCTTGTTCAGCGCTATGGGGTCTAGGCAGATCCGCACTTTATCTTTCTTAACCACTGTGACCATGTACTCAACCATTCCGTCGGGCCCTTTACCTTTGCTATCACGCCTTGTTCTTCCATGCGCTGAAGCTCTTCTTTGACTTTGTCTTGAAGGGCCACTGGAACTCTCCTGGCTGGCACGACGACTCCTACGGCTCCTGGCTTTAGCTTCATTGTATACTTGACGCCTTTTAGCTGTAGCAGTCCACTGAAAACTTCTGCGAAAGGGGTGCTGCCGGGTATAACTCTTCGACGTGAACGTTTGTACGCGACAACGAAACCCGAGGCGTTCCGCCACTGATCCGCTTAGAGTCACGGGCACATTTTGTTCGACCACGAAAAAGACTCTCGTGCACTCTGTTGTTTGCTAACAGTCGCAGCCGAATTTTTCCTCTCGCAGTAGTCTTACAACCGAAAAGAGCGGTCAATGTGGCGTGGCAGGGTTGTTCGGGGCTTGTTCGGCAGCTGTTTAGCATCCTTGCTTGAAATGACGCAAGAGTTAGCACCTGTGTCTAGCTTGCACGTGAGCTTGCGGCCTTCAATGTCAACTATAGCACTCCAATGATCTGCCGCTTCGATTGCACTGACACTCAGGGCTTGTAAAAAGAAATCGTCTTCTTCTGCTTGTACTTCGCGCAGCACGTTTATAACGCCTCTGGTTTGTCGCCGCACCGACGATCTACATGCTTGAGCAAAGTGATTACGCCCACCACACTTCTTGCATGTTTTTTCCTTCAGTCGGGCATGTTTTCGCCACGGTGAGTGGTATAGCCACAATGACTACACCGTTTCCTTTCTGTGGTGGCTGCTTCAATTACTGTGGCACGTGCTGCTTCTGTACCTTCACTGATTTATTTAAATTGCTCTTTTCCAGTTCCTGGCCCGGCAAATTTCAATTATCTTACTATATGACGGGTTCTTGGAAAGGAGCCTTTCTGCAAGGTTTGTTCGCAGTCCCAGAATGATTAGGCTACGGAGCAAACGATCTTCTAGGTCCCCGAACTCGCAGTTCTTTGCTAAAAGCCTGAGGTCTGTTAGCCAGTCATTTAAACACTCCCTTTGCTTTTGATCTCTTGATCCGAAACGAAATTCATTAAAGTCAAATTTGTCACTTTGTTTGTAGAGTTGTTCAAATTTCTGAAGCAAAATGTCGACGTTGTTCCTATCCGCTTCATTTTAGATTTGAAGGCGCTGTAAGCTTTCCTGCCCTCCTCTCCAACTGTTAAAAGTAACGATGCTGCTTGGACTTCTTTGGGCTGCTTACTTAACTGGGTAGCCGTGGAGAACAATGTGAACTCACATTTCCAAGTTTTCCATCCAAGCCATATGAGTCGGATGACGGGTCCAGTGGTTTCGGCGGGGGAAGCAGCGTTGACGGGGCCGGCATAGCGATAGTGAACGCTGCCACCATGTGTGCGAGTCGGGGTCAGGCAATGAACAACGTCATTGGAAGAATGAACATGGGTATATATACAAAGTAGTGCCGCAGAGGGTCATGCGCATGCATACATATAAGCGTGACGTTGCACTTATTCAGCCTTGCCACAATATATATATATATATATATATATATATAGGTGGTTTTGCGTGCCATGAATATTATTTCTGCGAATGAGAGTTTTATGTGCTGTATTCACTAATACGTGTATATGTTAATGCAAACTCGTGCGCCAACAAGTTCTCACTTTTTCAATGAGTGCATTTAGAATATTTGATATTTTCCCCTTAAAATATATCGTGAATATACAGGGTGTCCCAGCTATCACGCAGCACGATTTAAAAATAGAGGAACGGCGTTACGCGAAGCAAACTTAGTGCGTATTGTTTCCACTACAGTGGAGTATCCGCCAGTATTTTTTTCGTTACTGAGATTTAATTAATTAATTGTAAATAATATCTAACTCGAGAAGTACTGTCCTAATTTCAGTGTCAATGAGAAAGTTGTAGAGCAACATGAAAAACTCCCGATAGAGCTTTCTGTTGCTCAATACGTACTACATAAATGTGTTTTTCCCGAGTGTGAAAGAAGCCCGCGAATACACGCAGAATTGCCGCACGACTGGCCGCTCGAGCACTTTGCGTTTATTCGCGGGCTTCCCATGGTAGTGAGGGTACATCATGACTCAGGAGTGGCATTTTAGGGTTTCGAGCTGATGCTTTTGGCACACTTTGGAGGCTTTACAGAACTGAAATATTTACAGAACTGAAATATTTAAAGTTCATACTACTAGATAGTCACAGCTCCGACTCGGACACAAGTTCCAAGTCCAGTGATGATTCTACCGACACCGACAGTGAATGTGACGCTGCTGTGTGTCAACGGGCGTTTGATGTGATGTTTCGCCTCCTGCAAAGAGGCCTAAAGTGATTGGGTTCGTCGAGGATGTCGTTCGGCGATACTCGGACGACGAGGTACCGTACAGCCCAAGGTGGTACAAGCGCGCCCAACACGTGCGATGCTCGCGCGAAATACAAGGAAAACAAACCCGGAGAATGCTGGGACGATGCACATGAAGGATGGATGCTATAAGCATCTCCTTTGAAGCGGTGTGGTGGCTGCGCCACCAGTTGTTGTTCTCCCTCTATTTTACCTCTAGTTCAGCGCCCTCTCAATTCATTTCCGTGTACTAAGTGCCCCCGCGGGAGCGCATGCATTCCATTCGCAGATTTGGTGCGAGCTGGTGGAAGCGATCCGAGTCGGAGCGACGCGCTCCGTTCGTGATCTGCCGAGCGCTCGCGATCTGCCATTGGAATTCAACATTAGTGTTACGGCGCTCGCTTCAGGATTATGCGTACATGGGTTCGAATCCCGCCCTGGCTGGAATATTTTTCTTATCGTAATATCACGCTTTTACTTTTTTTCCCTCTCTGTTGCCAGCGCGGTCGGTTGAACCCCGTGCCACGGCGGAAGCCGTGGTGCCGGCGCCGACGCGAAGCGGCAGTCGTTGGGGTGTTTGCGGAGCGCAGCGTAGCAACACCCATATAAAAAAAATACTGCTCCAGTCAGGTAGACGGCTCCCTCCCTGATAGTGAGATTATATTTGGATGATCAAAACAGTAGGCAGGCAGGCAGCAGGCAGGCAGGCAGGCAGGCAGGCAGCGCATAGGCAGGCAGGCAGTGAAATTTATTTTAGGTCCTGAGGAGCGACTCCGAGAACCCCTTACGGGGGAGGAGCCAACGCAGGCCGCTCCCACGTTGGGACAGGCAGGCCGTGCCTGACCGCCGCGTCGTGGGCCCCATGGACAGCCCGTAGCTGAGCGGTGAGGTCGGAGCTCTTGAGCGCCTCCACCCACTCTTCTTCCGTGGTGAGATTATCGTGGTCTCGTAACGAGGAACACCGCCAGAGCATGTGTCCTAAAGTGCAGAAGGGATCGCCACAATCCGGACAATCGGGCTCGAACGAGTCCGCGTATGTACTGACCCTGGCTAGACTGGGATATGACCCGGTCTGCAGCATGCGAAGGGTGGAAGACTGAGTTCTGGAGAGCTTGGAGTGGGGCGGGGGATAGACCCTCCTGCCGAGCTGATAGTGCTTTGAAATCAAGTTAAACGTGTGGAGCGCGTCCTTGTGGAACCCCGCGTCCGCACCCTCGAGCGGCGTTTCCCCGGCGCGGTGGGTGAGTTCGCGCGCGCGGGCGTGGGCCAGCTCGTTGGCGTTAGGAACGACGGTGGAGACCTGAGGTCCCATGTGGGCCGGGAACCAAGTGATGACGTGGGGGGAGACGCTCCTGCCGCAAAGCAGGGAGGCCGCTTCCCTCGAGACCGAACCCGTGGCGAATGCCCTGACCGCCGCCCGGGAAGCCGTGTAGATCTGCGGCCTGCTCCCGTCCCGGAGGGCGAGGGCCACCGCGACCTGCTCCGCCAGTGGCGGAGACGAGCCCCGCACCGACGCGGCGTTAAGGAGGTTGCCCCTGTGATCTACCACGGCCGCCACATAACCACATAATTTTATGTGTCTGCTATAACCTAAACTTAAAAATACCGTCTAAGCCATCTAAGCCATCTGCGTCGCAGACACAGTCCGTCGTGCGCTGTGTTTTCGCATCTTAGTTCGCGTTGATGCGATACGCAGCACGAAAGCCAATTCTCTCGCCGCCACGCTTCCTCACTCCAGCGTTTTGACAGCGAGTTTCCGCGGTCATCGAGTGGGATGTGTTCATGTTTCCTTGTGTGCGCTTGACGTCATGCTTGTTTACTGAGTTAGTATGCCTACGTTTACAAGATTGCACGGCGGATAAGACTACTATCCTTACTTCGCGTAGCTGTCCACTAATTTGCTGTCGCAGTCGAGGCTTCGCCTTTCGATCGAAACTGCGACATTTTTTTTGCTAATGGGCGCGGACACAAAAATGCCGACCATAGAGGCTAACAGCTACTTTGTAATACCTTAAACTTGCCAGAAGGCGTAGCACTGAAAGAGACAGCAAGGCCTTTTGAAACAATGGCGGGATAAGACGCTGGGCCAGCGGTGCAGCAGGCGTCGCATTCCTGTGGTGCAACAGATGAGAGCGAAGCAAAAACCGTTGGTGTTTGTCAGCACCCACTGAAATGAATTCCGTCAAACGCCTTTATAACGAAGTTCTCAATAGCTCCAAAATTCTTCGTTATGCAGGTCATCATCATCATCATCATCTTCATCATCATCAGCCTATATTTATGTCCACTGCAGGACGAAGGCCTCTCCCAGCAATCTCCAATTACCCCTATCTTGAGCTAGCTGAGTAGATAAGTATTCAAGCTCTTAAACTGGGAAGGCTTAGGAGTGAGGATCAACGGCGAATATCTCAGCAACCTCAGGTTTGCAGTTGACATTGTCCTATTCAGCAACAATGAAGACGAAGTACAGCAAATGATTGAGGACCTTAATCGAGAAATTGTAAGAATTGGGTTGAAGATGAATATGCAGTAGCTACGCAAAGTAAAGCTGCAGATCGTCGAATGGCGCTATCGTCTCACTTACCTCCCAAATCCTTGGTTCATTTACAGGATCTTCATCATTGTCGCTTTCATTCACATTCGTGTAGTTCCCGCCCAAGATGGCTTTGAAGACGTCGTTGGTCCTTAGTTGCGATTACGTCATCATTTCGTCATTAAGCGCTGCATATTCATCAGCCATCGTACCCGCCCATGCGCTACAACAATCAGCGTATGAGTCAAGCGATTGCTATAGCAGTGCAGCATAACATTGGAACACTCAAGCGCGTCGCTAGTGTACCCATTAGCGCTAGCGCAAAGCGCACCTTGGTAATGCTTGCGAAAGGCAGTGGGGCGCCACCAGATGACGTTCGTTGTAAAGCAACAAATCAGTGGTCGGGCCTGCCTAATTTTCTTCGTTGTGCAGGCAAATTTGTTATAGAGGTCTTCGTTGAAAAAGCGGTCACAATATACCGGGTGTATTTTTTTAGAAGGTCCATACTTTAAAAATTGCCTGTGGCAGATAGCACAACCTTGATCTAAATTACTCGATCAAGCGGCCATTAGTTCTACAATGAATTAAAATGCATCATTAAATAATTAACATAATAATGCTAATAAACTTTGCTAATTAATTACGTTACGCCACATATTTCGATATACGAATTATAGCCGGTGAATTCGCAAGGCGTATCCACTTGGAACAACTTCTCAGCACTGCACCAGTTTCGAGACATTCTTTTTTGAAGTGTCCGAGGAAATTCATTGGCGTTCCAGTTGCTTCTTTTAAGAAAACGCTGTTTTATGCACTGCAGCACAAATGTAACTGGAACCTTGTATATGAAAGACATGAATTCGGCTGGGACATAATCGATCCTTCGTTATGCAGGTGATTTCGCTGTAGAGAGGTGTTCGTTGTGGAGGCGTTCGACTGTAGATTAGACCTATCTTGACGATTGCTATCTGCTATGCTCAGACGCTGTGTTGCGCCCACAGCCGCTTCTGCCGCTAGAGGAAACCAGACTGACGCTGCACCTATGTAGGACTTTAGCTGCACCGGCTCCAGCAGATCCCATTGATAAGAGCGGAACGGCGGCGTGGTCATTTGGCTTCGTCGCTTTTGCAGCCAAACGCAGTGCGCGTCTCTGGAGACCTTCTAACACTTCACGCGCGGACCGCGCATGCGCTGTCGATAGCAGGACAGCACGAGGGCGCAGTGCTGTGCGCCTCGAGCGTCCGTATAACTGCTTAGTAACGTCTGCTGTCGGGCTAGTTGGTACATGGCTAGACCTGTTTTAGGTGCAAAATGTGGCGCGTACAAAGAATGGACAAGGACAGTCACTAGCACCGTAAAATTATTTCTCACCAATGGCGATTCGAAATTCACGGGCAACCATGACAACGCAATGCCACAATGATACTAGTATGCTTTACCGTCAACTGTGCAATGTGGCTCGTGTCCCCAGAAAGGTTCGACTGCACGGACTCTCCATTACATTACTAGACATGCAACAGAGGACGCGAACAAACGCACGTACGAACGAATCGTCACGTATGCATCATCATCAGACTATTATGTCCACTGCAGGACGATATGCGTACGCGATAGTAAATGGGTAAAGCTCGTGTCTCCAGAAATAAGGTTTAGGTTACTCTTGCAGCCGCAAATTGGCTTCTCGACGTTTATGGTTCGTTTCACCAGTGAGGTACGTTCTAGTTTTAGGGGCGAAGCTTCTTAGGGTCGAGCCTTGTCCCTGGTCGCGCCGTCGTAGCCACGCTAGTACTCGCCGCTCCCGCTAGAGGCGCAGCTGTACTGTCTTTCTCTCTCGTTCCCGATGCGCGCTCTCTTTCTCTCGTCCGTAGCTAGGGGCGCTGCGGTGCACAAGGGCGTTCGTTTCCGACGCGTGCGCTATCTCTGTCTCTCATGCGTAGGTGGGGGCGCTGCGGTGCACAAGGGCGTAGGGTGCCTCGATGCCCAGCGCCGCCGTCCAGGGTGGAGACAACCCCGCTGGCGCCGCCATATTGAGTCACACGAGCTGAGACTCAGCTACGCATGCGTTCATAAATAGTGTTACTCGCGGCGCACTTCCAAGTGCTTTGCCTTGTGAGGATTTTTTTATCAGTTTCGCATCTGCACATCTTTATAACCAATAGCCGTTAACTCGTCGAAGGTCCAAGACGTAAATGTATGGCGCCGGGAACATGCCCCAAGTTGCCTAATTCAATTTACATTTAATATACCGTGTGTATGTTTGAAATACGCACTATTTTTTTGTTTTTTTTTTGCGCTTCGATGCTTGGTATATAAGGTTTGCGACCCCCTGTGTGTGGAAGTTTTTCTTTTTCGCTGTTGTATTTTGGTTTACACGTCACGCCTCCTTTACCGTAGCCAGCCACTCGCGCACGGCGGTTAGTTTCCCTTGCGTTGCGCGTGCTCTTCGCGTTCGTTGCAATTATTTGACGATATCTACGCGAAATTTTGCTTTTTTTTTGCCCACAAAACTGTGTGCTGACAGGAATAAGTTGGTGTAAAAATAACTGCGATGTGAAAATAAGGTTTAGTTAGTGGTGTAGAGAAACAAGTAACGTAACGTGTCTGTGTCAATCTTGCGTAGTACACACAAGAAACCAAACGATGCACAATATACATTTACTTATAATGTCTAGTACAATCAATCATGAAAGAGATATGTACACGAAAAATTATATGTACTGTGTGGCGCCTGAAGGTTATGTTGAAAGACGAGATAAAAAAAAAAATTCGCAAGGTAGGCTCGACACACAATTCGGGATAGTGAGAGTTTCTTTATAATTTATTCATTACATGGGGGGGGGGGTGTTCAAGTGAGTACATCAACCTTATTACACACAATATAAATCGAAAACACGAATGCAAACAAGAAAACGCAACCGCGGGTAATATTAATCAAGATATCCAGCCAGAATACATCAGCTACCATCGAATACGTCGCATCAGCCAAACACATCGATGGCGAGTACAGAACATTTTATAAATAACCATTAGAACACTGATAACTACATTGAAAAAATAAACAACACTGCATACATATCGCGTAAAAAAACCGTAAATGAAACTAAGACAGTCAAATACCGATTAGCAATGCTTTTCACTTCGAAAATATAGTCCATGATGATGTAGGGCTGGTGACTTTAACAGACGGCGCCCATCCTGTCGATTTCCCTCGTACTGGTCCTCTTCAAAGTGTTTCTAAGTACAAGTAAAACAACAAAAGTGATTATTGATATGAAAAGTTGCCTTGTAAATACAGAGATCCCATTACAGTGCTTAAAAATAAATTTTCGCAGAAGTAATGCTGTATTACCTCGCTTCACACGTTTCGAAGAAATGCACAGGCTACAACAGACACAATGCCAGAAAGCGCCGAAACATTTTGGTCCCATGATGCCCCTTAACTCTACTACACGTGGGCATACCGTGCACAGGCATTTAAAGACCGTCACAGTACCCACTACGAACGGGAATGAGCACGAATGACCATCGGCTTACGAGCACCACGCTACAAATATATTCGTCTAAAAAATCAGCTATATAACGTAACAACCTGAGATCCGCAAGATATCTGCTGAGAATAGAGAAAATCACAATGCTGCGCTTGCCACGTACAGAACAGCCGCTCTCCCCAGAAGAAGCACTGCGTTCTTTAGTCCCAAATAACCAGTAGCGAAAAAAGAAACTGAGGGAAAAAAAAAGAAAGAAACAAGAGACACACGATGTGTGCTTCCCGTGAAAAAGTAAAATAGGTGGTTTGCATGGCGATTTGTAGCTAATGTAAGGCTATTTCGCGGCGAACCATTTTCGTCAGTTCTTAAAATAAGGGTACTACTCGCATAGACTGCGCTGATCAAAACGACAAAAGCCTATGCGACGCGCGCTCGCAAACCATAGGCTACTCAGCATCGGTGCAGTGCTTACGTCGTGAGCGAACGTAGGTACGTGAGCGAGGATCAGAGAATACTTTCTTATTTTTTATGAAAAACACGATGCGATAGTCTGAACTTTCTTGACACTTACCTCGCAAATGTAGGAGCTATCCTTTGCCTTCCAGTGATACCGCTTTACTTGGGCTTCCCATCTCTTCCTTCGCTCTGGGTCCCGGGGGAAGCGTAAACAACGAACCCCTTTACGCGTCGATCCGGTGCACTTGGGAACACAACAGCCCGTCATGTCGACTCGATGCGCTTGACAAGCTTGTCATTCATGCGGCTGAACACTGTCCAGCAAGTAGAAGCGTCAGCGAAGCATCCGCGCGCACTGTGTCGCGAACTAAGCACCGGCACCAAGCACTCGCAACCGCTCGGTGTGACTCAAGATGGCGTCGCAGCGAGAAAGCGGCGGCGCGGGGGCGGTCAAAGGATGGCACCACCCTGAACGGCGGCGCTGGCATCGAGGCACCCTACAAGGGCGTTCATTCTTGACGCGCGCGCGCTCTCTCTCTCTCGTCCGTAGCTATAGGGGCACTACGGTGCACAAGAGCGTTCGTTCCCGACGCGCGCTCTCTCTCTCGTCCGTAGCTCTGGTTTACTCGAATGATCCCCCGGTGCTTCGCCCACTCATCATTCACGTCGTGGATATGCTGCGATTTTTTTTGCGGCTAGCGTCAATAATCTAGCAATATCAAAAGGGGATTTAGCACTTATCGCTTCTTTGTGCAGCTTTCGCTGGGGATGCATTTTCTTTTATCACGTCGCTTAGTTAAAGCACCAGATATATCTGCCTGCCATGTTTTTCCAGATAAAAAAAGTTGGCTGACTCAGCAGTAGTTCTTACATGTCAAAACCACGATCTGATTCCGAGGCACGCCGTAGTGAGGATCTCCGGATTAATCTGGCCACCCGGGCTTCTTTAACGTGCACCCAGTGCCCGGTACACAAACGTTTTTGCATTCCGCACCCAAATACGGGCGCCACGGCCAGGATCGACCCCGTGACCTGGATCATCATCATCATCATCATCATTTATTAACCCTTAAGGACCCTTAACAGGGCATTACATAAGGGGGGGACAGTATTGAAATGACAAATAATGGAGCGAATGTTATTTAACTACGTTACAAATACAGAGCGCACACACAAAATTTTTTTTGTCATTTTGTTCACTTATAATGAAGTACAGTAATGAGCAGTGAAAAACACAAGGCAAGAAAAAAAAACGATCAAACACAAGGATGGGATGGAGCAAGTAATTAGGAATAAGCTAACAAATGAATAGATACTTTGTAATAAGAGGGTGACACAAAACCGGACATGCAAATACAAGTCAAAGTGTGCAAAGCAATATGGAAATCAATATCTTCTATTGGACGGGGGCACCTCACCGCAAGGAACTCGGTCACGCAAATGCCCTTTTTCGTGCAGGCTGCCCTTCTTTAGTAGCGCTATACGGATCTCAGTAGCGCTATACGACATAGCCCTTGGGCTTTTACCACGGCTAGGTACGTGCAGGAATCTTAAGGCGAAACCAACAGTAGTGCTTTAGAAACACTGGGAGCGACGTTTCAGTGGTGGATAGCTATAAAATCAATGACTAATTAATTCATTGCTGTAATTAAAGCATTGAAAGTTAAGCTACTCGGTATGAGTTCATTGATGCTAAACGGCGGAATGAGACACGTGGGACAAGACAAGGCGCTTATTTCCGGCTAAAGTTTGTTGGAGCGTGAAACTCCACCAATCCATAGGCACGGCATAGCATCATTATCACGCAAACACAGAATAAACGATAAGAAATAAAACAGCAAATCATAACGTATAAAGACAGAAGGAGGTGGTCTTGCTGGATGTGTTATAATTTCCATTTTCTTTTATCGTGTTACATTTTTGCGTGTTAATAGTGCTATCCTGCCTATGGAACGCTAATTAGGTTTTAACACCGGTGACATTTCTTAGCTTTTTTCTCTTTCTTTTTTCTTTTTGGGTGATTCCGCGGCCAGAAATGAGGGTGAACGCGTTGTTCAATTTAGTTTCTTTATTGATGAGTAAGTGCTTGTGTTTTGAGGGGTTAAGTGCGACATTGATGCCGCCAGCCTTTTTTCTTGATCTGGCTCTACGGTTCCCAACGTAGCCTTTCGTAACAGGATCTTTTTGAAATAATTCACCTCCAAAATTAGCCCAATATACCTGCATCAAACGACAGCTCCACAATACTTGTTGCCTGGTTAGTTAGAAGTTTCGCAACAAAATCTTGGATAATTGATAGTCGCGAGAGCACTCGCAATTACCAACGTAGTACACTGTCGAAGATGTTATAACATCGCATTCATCGTGCGCGCTAGCATTCAAACTTTATTACATTAACATACCTATTCATCGCGATTGGTTCTTCCTTTTTATCTTTTATTTTCCTTTACTGAAAGATGCGAATGAGGAGTATTCTTGCCATATATGTGGGATAACGAAGCATTAGTAAGTGCTAAATTTGTATTGAACTTCTTGGAGAAAAAAACAGCAGATATCTGATGTTTTCGTATTTTTAATTGTTTCGTAAGTGAATATCTTTAACCATGGTCGTTCTCTCAATTTCCCGCATTGTCTTTTTGTTTCCTACCATCTTCACGAATCTTTTGACCCATTTCTCCTAATCTACTTATTGTTCTTTAGTATAGCAGTATAAACAAACAGTAGAACAAAATTACGCTACAGCAAAGCTAGCGTTATCTCAAGACGCAGTAAAGAACCCGAGGATACCCCTTGCCCTAACACAGAGGGTCCGAAAAGTAACTGTACAGTGAGAAAAAAAAAACAATTCAATAGCGATTTAGCGATAATTCAGCGAGATATGCGTTAGCATTACGTCACACCTTTTTAAGGTGCCGCGTTCAACTACAATTACGGTTGGTTAAGCTTGATTGTTTTTACGTGGTCTTATGCGTAATTCACTTCGCACTCCGAAGCTCCTTATTCGCAACACTGCTTCTGTTCTGTTATTCTCGGCTAAAATTATATAGATGACTTCTCCAGACAAGCAGTGGAAACTGGTCAGATCTTTATTCTCTGTCCCGTTCTCTGTACAAAAGCTGAATCCTCTCTTTGAATATCGTTTCACGCTACAGTGCACAGTAATTAATGTCCAATCAACGGTAAGTTTTTCTTTCTCGGAAATTGTCTATTGGTGCGAAATTCAGCAGCTGTCGATTCCCAAGATTTGTTCATTGACCTCAGTCTCAGCAGCAATCTTTCCCACGGCACGACCGCGACAGTCATTGGTTGTTGCAGGTCACCGATCGCTCCCCGCAGACATTGGATCTGCGTGCGAACAACAACTGGTATGTCGGTGTTGTTTTTCGTTCTCATAACAAGTGGCCGCACACAGGGTCCTCGTTTTCACACTTGGGACCCCCTGTTAGTATAAGCCATGGAGGAAGGAAATCCAGGAAAGGGGGGCCCGGCCAACACGGACGTGTTAGAGAAAGTGTGGCGGAAGTCACGTGATGTTTTTTCGCAAAGGAGCACTGGTACCTCAAACGCCAACGTTGCCATAGCAACCTCGCTCCTGGAGCTCTCGCTGCGGGTCTCGGTCCCTGAAAAGTAAGAAGATATTTCCACCGGTGTTTTTCTCACTGCACTTCTTGTTCGCGAGAAAAGATGACTTTGGAGTGCGGTGTGTAAGCTTGAAAGTTGTGTTTTGGGTCTTTGAGTGTCAACAGCGACAGACACGCTGAAGTAATCACGGCGCGGGTCTTTGTCGTCTTCTTCAACCTGCCACGGAAAAACACAGGTGCGCGTCTGCTTCACTAAAGCTGCTGCAGAAGTTTCGTAGGCTTTGTTTTGACGCGCGTCGGCAGCACACACGTCCGGCGGCTCGTAACAATGCAAGTTCAAAGTTCGCGCCCATCTGCTCCGACGAGCCGCAGAACCCCTGATTGGAGGCGCAAAGGGAGATGGCACACCAACATGGCTGCACTTCCGGCTTCAAAAACGTGACGTCAGGGCCTCTCCTGTTTTGTGTCTTTCCTCAGTGGTATAAGCAGTCGAACACCACCGTTCATTGATCACTGTACTGCCGCAAGTAAAACTTCAAATTTTAATAACGCCATTCCCACCGCACCATCCCTTTTCGGACACCCTGTACAAGACGGACACGCATGCTACCGTCAGACAAGCACAAACATACTAAGTCTGCAAAAAATGAAAGTAAATGTAGGGAAGACACACACACAAAAAAAGAATAAATCTAACCCAAAGTAACCTAGACAATGTATCATGTAGGCAGTCATGCACAGATGCCGCAAAACAACTCGGCCTTTTCATTTTATTTATTTAAACAGCCCTTCTTCGTTACTCACTCACATACACATTGCAACTACCACGTGAGTCGTATACGCACGACTGGTCTCGAATCCCAATGAATCATCCGTCGTATAACCATATAACTTGGACGCCGCTGCAGCATGCCAGATGCGATGCCTTCTTCCTCCCAGCATAATGGGCGCAGAGTCGCCGCTATTTCCGAAGCCTTTAAATGGGGCTCCGCTCGCAGAATGAAACTGATCTCGAGTTCTTCTCAGTAAATAAATAAATTTATGCTTATCGCGTACATCCCGCCTACGCTTCTCTGTCCGCGGTGCCGATAGGCTTAGTATGCGAGACCCGGTCCGCGGACGCCAGACGATTCGAAGGAAGGGTTACCGAGGAGATGGGGGGTTGCGTGCAGTAGATACCCCACACGCCTGGCTGAGCCAGCCAAGATTATTAACAAGGGATGCCAACCGATGGGCGCGGAGTCGACCGGAGAGGGCGTGCGATCTTCGTCCTGTGGGGCACGGAAAAAAAAAA
>NC_051154.1:399926020-399976477 GCF_013339745.2 Dermacentor silvarum | reverse complement strand
GCACAAAACTGAAAAACAGGAGCACCTGTAAAGAAACTAGCAACAGGGCAGAAAACAAATCCCAAAGTTGGTCATCGGGCGTTGAAGACGGAGCACGTGCAAACTATCCTGCAGCACAATCATATTGTGCGCATCTCCCATGCGGTCACCGGATAAACAAGCACACCTGTCAGCTCCCCCCTGCATCACCCCGATGCTGCAAGCACAAAACTTAAAAACAGGAGCAGCTGTAAAGAAACTAACAACAAGGCAGAAAACAAATCCCAAAGTTCGTCATCGGGCGTTGAAGACGCAGCACGTGCAAACTATCCTGCAGCACAATCAGATTGTGCGCATCTCCAAAGCGGTCACCGGATAAACAAGCACACCTTTCAGCTCCCCCCTGCATCACCCCGATGCTGCAAGCACAAAAATAAAAAACAGGAGCACCTGTAAAGAAACTAGCAACAAGGCAGCAAAAAAAAACAAATAATCCCAAAGTTCGTCATCGGGCGTTGAAGACGAAGCACGTGCAAACAAACTATCCTGCAGCACAATCAGATTGTGCGCATCTCCAAAGCGGTCACCGGATAAACAAGCACACCTGTCAGCTCCCCCCTGCATCACCCCGATGCTGCAAGCACAAAACTGAAAAGCAGGAGCACCTGTAAAGAAACTAGCAACAAGGCAGAAAACAAATCCCAAAGTTCGTCATCGGGCGTTGAAGACGCAGCACGTGCAAACTATCCTGCAGCACAATCTGATTGTGCGCATCTCCAAAGCGGTCACCGGATAAACAAGCACACCTGTCAGCTCCCCCCTGCATCACCCCGATGCTGCAAGCACAAAACTGAAAAACAGGAGCACCTGTAAAGAAACTAGCAACAAGGCAGCAAAAAAACAAATAATCCCAAAGTTCGTCATCGGGCGTTGAAGACGCAGCACGTGCAAACAAACTATCCTGCAGCACAATCAGATTGTGCGCATCTCCAATGTGGTCACCGGATAAACAAGCACACCTGTCAGCTCCCCCCTGCATCACCCCGATGCTGCAAGCACAAAACTGAAAAACAGGAGCAGCTGTAAAGAAACTAGCAACAAGGCAGAAAACAAATCCCAAAGTTGGTCATCGGGCGTTGAAGACGGAGCACGTGCAAACTATCCTGCAGCACAATCAGATTGTGCGCATCTCCCATGCGGTCACCGGATAAACAAGCACACCTGTCAGCTCCCCCCTGCATCACCCTGATGCTGCAAGCACAAAACTGAAAAACAGGAGCACCTGTAAAGAAACTAGCAACAGGGCAGAAAACAAATCCCAAAGTTGGTCATCGGGCGTTGAAGACGGAGCACGTGCAAACTATCCTGCAGCACAATCAGATTGTGCGCATCTCCCATGCGGTCACCGGATAAACAAGCACACCTGTCAGCTCCCCCCTGCATCACCCTGATGCTGCAAGCACAAAACTTAAAAACAGGAGCAGCTGTAAAGAAACTAACAACAAGGCAGAAAACAAATCCCAAAGTTCGTCATCGGGCGTTGAAGACGCAGCACGTGCAAACTATCCTGCAGCACAATCAGATTGTGCGCATCTCCAAAGCGGTCACCGGATAAACAAGCACACCTTTCAGCTCCCCCCTGCATCACCCCGATGCTGCAAGCACAAAAATAAAAAAACAGGAGCACCTGTAAAGAAACTAGCAACAAGGCAGCAAAAAAACAAATAATCCCAAAGTTCGTCATCGGGCGTTGAAGACGCAGCACGTGCAAACAAACTATCCTGCAGCACAATCAGATTGTGCGCATCTCCAAAGCGGTCACCGGATAAACAAGCACACCTGTCAGCTCCCCCCTGCATCACCCCGATGCTGCAAGCACAAAACTGAAAGACAGGAGCACCTGTAAAGAAACTAGCAACAAGGCAGAAAACAAATCCCAAAGTTCGTCATCGGGCGTTGAAGACGCAGCACGTGCAAACTATCCTGCAGCACAATCTGATTGTACGCATCTCCAAAGCGGTCACCGGATAAACAAGCACACCTGTCAGCTCCCCCCTGCATCACCCCGATGCTGCAAGCACAAAACTGAAAAACAGGAGCGCCTGTAAAGAAACTAGGAACAGGGCAGAAAACAAATCACAAAGTTGGTCATCGGGCGTTGAAGACGGAGCACGTGCAAACTATCCTGCAGCACAATCAGATTGTGCGCATCTCCCATGCGGTCACCGGATAAACAAGCACACCTGTCAGCTCCCCCCTGCATCACCGCGATGCTGCAAGCACAAAACTGAAAAACAGGAGCACCTGTAAAGAAACTAGCAACAAGGCAGCAAAAAAACAAATAATCCCAAAGTTCGTCATCAGGCGTTGAAGACGCAGCACGTGCAAACAAACTATCCTGCAGCACAATCAGATTGTGCGCATCTCCAAAGCGGTCACCGGATAAACAAGCACACCTGTCAGCTCCCCCCTGCATCACCCCGATGCTGCAAGCACAAAACTGAAAAACAGGAGCACCTGTAAAGAAACTAGCAACAAGGCAGAAAACAAATCCCAAAGTGCGTCATCGGGCGTTGAAGACCCAGCACGTGCAAACAAACTATCCTGCAGCACAATCAGATTGTGCGCATCTCTAAAGCGGTCACCGGATAAACAAGCACACCTGTCAGCTTCCCCCTGCATCACCCCGATGCTGCAAGCACAAAACAAAAAAACAGGAGCAGCTGTAAAGAAACTAACAACAAGGCAGAAAACAAATCCCAAAGTTCGTCATCGGGCGTTGAAGACGCAGCACGTGCAAACAAACTATCCTGCAGCACAATCACATTGTGCGCATCTCCAAAGCGGTCACCGGATAAACAAGCACACCTGTCAGCTCCCCCCTGCATCACCCCGATGCTGCAAGCACAAAACTGAAAAACAGGAGCACCTGTAAAGAAACAAGCAACAAGGCAGCAAAAAAACAAATAATCCCAAAGTTCCTCATCGGGCGTTGAAGACGCAGCACGTGGGCGACTTCAGGTCGTGCGGGCATCGCTGTGATTGCGAAATGCCGTCCGGTATGACCTCATAGTATATGCAAGCGACGGCAAACAACATTATCCTGGTTCTGTCCAGCTACGTGGCATTTGCGGATTTATTCAATCTTGGTGCATGATAGTTGGGACACCCTGTATATCGCGCACACACTATCGACACCAGAGGTCGGCAAATATCAAAGGATAAGTCGTATGCGCCAAACCTAGCAATTTCATTTCCACATCATATAATGAAACACATGTTTGACTAACACAAGCTTGACCACTGATATCCGATATGCACATACAATATGCCTCTAGCAGGTCCCGCGCGGTTTCATCTATGCTCCTACCTGTATATATATATATAAAGTGAGGTTATGCCGGGATCCGGTAGTTGAACAGCAACTTGTTGGTTGAGGACGCACGTACGAAAAAAAAAGAAGATACGTTATGTCCTACGTTTCGGCCGGGGTCCGGCCTTCGTCAGGGGTGACGAAGGCCGGACCCCGGCCGAAACGTAGGAAATAAAGTAGCGTTATGGTGTTTCGTATATGCGTCCTCAATATATATATATATATATATATATATATATATATATATATATATATATATATTGTACCGGAGCACATCGGCACCAGCTCTGTGCCAGCGAGTGTGTGGAAGAAGACGTTGACGATCGTGTGGTTCGCGCTAGGTCGGTTTTCAACGAGCCAGCTTGTTTAACCGCTTCATCTAGTCTACCTGCAAAATACTCTTGTTGCATTTGGTGGAGGTGCGGGGTAGTCCCCTTCAGCGTCCTGGAACTCCGCAGCCGTACGCTACCATCTGCCTTCACGATGACCGAGGACGCCGGCCCCTCGCGAGCTTCTCCCGCTCCCACACCTGTCGTGTGCTCTGGGGTGCTTCGTATGCGTGATCCTCCAGTCTTCAGTGGCACTGACGATCACGACGTGGAAGACTGGCTGGCCGAGTATGAACGTGTTAGTGCGAACAACAAGTGGGATGACCGCGACAAGCTGACTCACGCCATCTTTTATTTTACCGGCGTGGCCCACCTGTGGTTCAAGAACCATGAAGCTGATTTTACCACCTGGTCAGCTTTCAAAGAGACCCTCGTTTCGTTTTTCGGCCGGCCAGCGGTGCGCAAGCTTCGCGCTGAACACAGCCTCCGCGGACGATCTCAACAAATTGGTGAGACCTTCACCAGCTACATTGAGGATGTCATCGGCCTCTGTAGGCGGGCGAATGCGTCCATGTCGGAACCTGACAGAATCAAACACATAATGAAAGGCATCGACGATGACGCCTTTCATATGCTCGTGGCCAAAAACCCACAAAGCGTTACTGAAGTTATTGAACTTTGCCAAAGTTTTGACGAGCTGCGTAAACAGCGCATCTCCACACGATCGTCAACGTCTTCTTCCACACACTCGCTGGCACAGAGCTGGTGCCGATGTGCTCCGGTACAATCACGGCTATGACGAGTATGTCGTTGCATATGCCAGCCGTACCCTAACAAAGGCAGAGTCGAACTATTCTGTAACGGAAAAGGAATGCTTGGCAATTATTTGGGCAATCAGCAAATTCCGTACTTACCTTTACGGACGCCAGTTTGACGTTGTGACTGACCACCATGCCTTATGCTGGTTGTCATCTATGAAAGACCCCACTGGCCGCCTCGCACGTTGGGCTTTACGCCTTCAAGAGTATGACATACGTGTCATTTATCGCTCGGGACGCAAGCATTCAGACGCCGATGCCCTATCCCGTTCTCCGCTGCCTCCTGACCTACTTTGCTTACGAACTTCCACCTGCGATTCGTCGTCCCTCAGCATCACCGACATGCCGGCCGAGCAACGCAAGGATCCCTGGATCGCTTCTCTGCTTGACGTTCTCTCTCACCGTTCACTTGAATCTGTTTCACGCACCATTCGTCGTCAAGCGCATCACTTTGTCGTTCGTGACGGCTTGTTGTACCGGCAAAATTACCTAACCGATGGCCGCAGGTGGCTGCTTGTTATCCCCCGTCATCTGCGCTCGAACATATGCACCGCCTACCACGACGATCCTCAATGCGGCCACGCTGGCGTATTCAAGACCTACTCCCGCTTACGCCTGAGGTATTACTGGCGCGGCATGTATCGATACATTCGCCAGTACGTGCGATCATGCCTTTCGTGCCAACGCCGCAAGACTCCCCCTCATAGCACCGCTGGTGCTCTCCAACCTTTACCGTGCCCTACACGACCATTTGACCGTGTTGGCATTGATCTTTACGGTCCCCTCCCCAACACTCCTGCAGGCAACCGGTGGATCATTGTCGCCGTCGACCATCTCACACGGTACGCTGAAACATCTGCGCTGCCAGCTGCCACCGCGATAGACGTCGCTCGCTTCCTTCTTCGCCGCCTCATTTTGCGACACGGTGCGCCCGTGAATTATTAAGCGATCGTGGCCGCGTCTTTCTCTCAAACGCTATTGAGGCACTGCTCCAAGAATGCCGCATCGTTCACCGCACCACCTCTGCGTACCATCCTCAAACAAACGGCATGACGGAGCGTTTCAACCGTACCCTTGGAGATATGCTTGCGATGTACGTGTCCGATGATCACTCCAATTGGGACCAGGTGCTCCCCTTCGTCACGTACGCCTATAACTCTGCACCACAAGCTACCACCGGCTTCTCCCCGTTCTTTCTTCTCTATGGACGCGAACCATCATGTTCAATGGACACCATTCTCCCCTACCGACCCGATGTCTCTGAAGCCACGCCCGTTTCCGAAGCGGCTGCTTATGCTGAAGAGTGTCGTCAACTGGCTCGCTCGTTTACCGCGCAAGACCAATGTCGCCAAAAATCTCGCCATGACGAATCTGCATCTAGCGCCCACTATTCCCCGGGAATGCTAGTTTGGCTCTGGGTCCCATCCACTACTCCCGGCCTTTCGACCAAGCTTCTCTCGAATTACCACGGTCCCTACCGAGTAGTAGAGCAAACATCTCCCGTCAACTACATCATCGAGCCGCTCGAGCCATCTTCCGACCACCGCTGCCGAGGGCGTGAAACAGTTCACGTCACTCGGCTGAAACCGTTCTACGACCCTCCTGTGCTGTCATTCCCCTAAGTCGCCAGGTTGGCTCCTTTCTGCGCGGGGAGTGATTGTACCGGAGCACATCGGCACCAGCTCTGTGCCAGCGAGTGTGTGGAAGAAGACGTTGACGATCGTGTGGTTCGCGCTAGGTCGGTTTTCAACGAGCCAGCTTGTTTAACCGCTTCATCTAGTCTACCTGCAAAATACTCTTGTTGCATTATATATATATATATATATATATATTATTTTGTGGTCTGTCCCCTCATTCGGTAGTTCTCATACCGGCCGCTCTGCTGACGTCGGTTACTTCACACCTTAGCGGTACCTGGTAGACCACGGCAGTGAAACACTCCACCTAGTGCTGTGCGTGCTTGGCTTTGCCCATATGCACAGCACATCCCGTGATTCGGGGGCATAGGTGAGCCAGTTTTTTGTAGGGAGCGCAGACGATTTCTTTACTTTAAAGGGCCCCTCACCCGGTCACATAAAAAAGATTTTGTTATACACTTCAATTGTTAAGTGCCCTTTAAGGAGCGTTCTACCGCAAGATTTTTCAGATTGGTTCATTAATAGCCGAGATAGAAAGATTTCAGTGCCGCCAACTCGTGAGTTCAAGAGGCAAGCGGCCACCGCCAACATAGACACACTCTCCCCTTGCCCCGTCTATGGCCTCCGCAAGCGAAATTCCTTCACTGCGTTCTCCTATACCGGAGCTGGGGGATCGCCTGACGCATACGTCACTGCACCGCCTTTTTTTATTCATTTTTTTTTACTAGACGGCGCAGTTCTGCGGACGATCTCGCCCGCGAACTGTTGCGTTTGTCTGCGTTTCGCGCAGCGCACAATTTTGCGCTCTGTGCACGAGAGCACCAGACTAGCGGTATACGTCAGTTCTGCACGAACACTGAGGCAGACGCAAGCGGATCACCGAGCATGATCGCCCGCTGGAAAACGGAAGAAAATGACCTAGTTTCGCTCTCCGCGCGCGCGTCTGCACATGGGAACAAGCAGACGAAAAGAAAGTACACCCGGCCACAAAATTTTACCTACCATGAAATCTGCGAAAAAGCTGAATATTGCCACCTGTAGGTAGTGGGTCGAGGGCAAGAGTGGGTCGAGCCCAAGAGAACAAAGGAGACCGCGCGCTCCTTCCCTGCTCGTGTGAGCACCGACGGTCGCGTCTTCCAAGAGCCAGCTGCTCTACGGTTTATTAAACCTTAAAAACTACTTCTCGAGGCTCGTGACAAACTGGTGGAGGGGCTGGGTAAGCGCCCTCACGGATGTTGCAGACCCCTCCAAGGATCCGCGCGACGAATCCAGTGCCTGTCGACACTCCCGTGCATCGGGCCAGCCGTAGGATCAGGGGACTGTCACCAGAAGTCGTCGACGCTACAGTTCCCACCACACTAACCGGTATGACCAGCGCTTCCCTTCAAACCGCCCCAACCGGTACGGGAAGCACGAAGTCGAACCGGTACACACTTGAGAGCCCACGGATCCCGGAGACGTTTCATGGCACAGTGTTCGAAGACGTCGAAGACTGGATGGTCGACTTTTCAGCGCGTGGCCTCCGTGAACGAATGGAACGACAAGGAAAAACTCAGACACGTTTACTTCTACCTGGAGGATGGCGCGCGTATATTTCAGAACCGCGAGGAGCAACTGACGTCGTGGCGCGAGTTTTGTCGTCAGCTTGTGGGGACCTACACCAGTGCTGATCGCCACGAACGAGCGGAACAAGCGATTCAGGCCCGCGTCCAGTTGCCAAACGAAACTGTGCCCACGTACGTCGAAGACATGACGCGCCTCTTCCGACGAGCAGATCCAATAATGACGGAGGAGAAGAAGCCACGTCATCTGATGCGTGGGGTCAAGGAGCCACTCTTTACTGGCCTCGTACGGAGCCCTCTGAAGACGGTCGCGGAGTTTTCCGAGGTCGTGACCATGGAAAAGATGCTTCTGCATCGCTCGAACCTGTATAAGCGGCAAGCGAACAGCATGTCTGCTGCTGACATTTTCACGGCCATAGGAAGCAACGGTGACTGTCTGCGAGAACTCATCCGCTCTGTAGTGCGTGAAGAGTTGCAAAAGGCCGCCGTAACACCACACCTCACGGCAAGCTCCATAGCAAGCATTATCAAGGACGAACTGCACCAGGCGCTCCGTGACCACTTGCCTCTTGATAACGCTGCGGCAGTACCTCCTGAATACCACCGTGCGACCTACGCGGAAGTCCTGAAGCGCCCTGCTTCCTCTCCGCCGTGGTTCGTTCGTGCTCCTCCTACGGTGTCGGTTCAGTGCAGTCAATATCGCACTACGAAGCTGGGTATACACCGCCGCCCGTTGTTCATGCCGCTCCATTTGCCCATCGTTCGGAGCAAGCGGTTCACTACGTCGAGGACAGACGCCCGCCCCCTCGGAAGTCGGATGCTTGGCGCAAACCCGATCATCGGCCTCTGTGCTTCCACTGCTGTGAAGCTGACCATTTGTACCGCCAGTGCCCATACCGGCGCCTTGGGATTCGCGGCTTTTCCGCATACTCGCGGCCACCCCGATACGGCCAGCGACCCCTGGACATTCAGGAATATCTCTCTCAGCAGCGCTTGCTGTCGCGATCACCGTCTCCGAGGAGATTTTCACCTCCGCCCCAGCGGTATTCTCCCGAGCGATCGACTAGTCCCCGCCGGGAAAACTAACTGAGGCGATCTTTGGGGGCGAGGTCGCTGATGGTCGAAGCGCTGAAGGCCTCCCACGGACGCAGTTACGGAAATATACCGATCCGACATCACCTGCAGCAGAACGGGACGACAGGCTTTCGCTCGATATACCAGTGACTATTGACGGTTATGTCGTTAGTGCTTTAGTGGACACCGGCGCAGACTACATGATGCTAAGCGGGAAAATAGCAACGCAGCTGAAGAAAGTGATCACGCCCTGGCATAACTCGCAGATTCAGACGGCTGGCGGCCACGTCGTTACTCCACTGGGTGCCTGCAAGACTAGAGTTGAGATTCTAGGATCTACTTTCGTAGCGAGCTGCCTTGTCTTACGCGAATGCTCCCGCGACGTTATTCTTGGGGTTGACTTCCTGCAGGAGTACGGCGCGATTATTGATCTGCAAGAGCGTCGTATCACCTTCTCTGCCGAACGAGTAATCGACGTGCAAGACGGCCAACGGCGTGACGACGTACTTCGTGTTTCTGCAGACAGTGTAACGCTTCCTCCACGAGCCAGTGTCCTCGTCGACATCACATGCTGTGGCTTACGCGATGGCGAAGCGGTGGCCGAAAGTAACTTGGATCACCTACTGAAGCAAGGTGTTTGTGTGGCTCGAAGTGTTATACAGATTCGTGCTGGTCATTCGCAATTCCTTGTTACCAACTTTAGCTACGAGCACCAACACCTGTTCCGCGGCACTTCGTTAGCGTTTGCAGACGCAGTAGCAAACATTAACAACTGTTTCACGTCAGAAGTAGTGGAGACAGCAGACACGTCTCTCGGCCATCTCGACATCAATTCTGAAGTGTCCACCGATAGCCAGACAGCACTGCGCAAGCTCTTGCTTGAATTCAGGTCCTGCTTCGCACATTCTTCCAAGGTACGCCAGACTTCCATCACTAAACATCGGATCATCACGTACGAAGACGCACGCCCGATACACCAGCAGCCTTACCACGTGTCGGTAAAAGAACGCGAAGCCATACGCACGCAAGTCCGGGAGATGCTTGACGATAACGTCATCGAACCTTCCAACAGCCCGTGGTCGTCTCCGGTCGTTCTTGTCAAAAAGAAAGACGGAACGTTACACTTCTGTGTGGACTACCGCGAACGAAACAACGTGACTAAAAAGGACGTGTACCCGTTGCGGCATATCGACGACTCGTTAGATAGACTATGGCGTGGCCACTATTTTTCTTCTCTCGATTTAAAAAGCGGGCACTGGCAAATCGAGATAGACGAACGCGACCGCGAGAAAACGGCCTTTATGACTCCAGATGGTCTCTATGAATTTCGAGTGCTTCCTTTTGGCTTGTGTTCAGTCCCGGCTACTTTCCAGCGAATGATGGACACTGTCCTTACTGGACTGAAGTGGCAGGCCTGTCTTGTGCACCTGGATGATGTGGTCATCTTCTCTGAAACGTTCGAGCAGCATCTTCACCGCCTACGGAGTGTGCTAGAAGCCATCAGATTGGCAGACCTCACACTTAAACCCGAAAAGTGCCACTTTGGTTATGAAGAGCTCAAGTTCCTCGGGCATGTAGTAAGCGCCAAAGGGGTCCGACCCGATCCAGACAAGTTTGCCGCTTTGGCCGCGTTTCCAGCTCCTGCCGATAAGACGGCCCTCCGGCGCTTCCGAGGTTTGTGCGCCTACTATCGCCGGTTTATTCAAGGCTTCTCGAAGATAACGGAACCCCTGACTTGCCTTACAAGGGACGATACGCCATTTGTGTGGCATAATGAGCAACAGGCAGCTTTTGCTGAATTACGACAGCGCCTGCAGTCAGCACCCGTTCTTGCACATTCTGACGATGACGCGGATACTGAGGTGCATACCGATGCCAGTAGCATTGGCCGTCCAGCTCCTAGATGGAGTGGAAAGAGTTATAGCGTATGCCAGCCGCTCCCTGTCCCGTGCCGAGGCGAATTATTCGACAACGGAGAAAGAGTGCCTCGCGGTCGTGTGGGCGATCATGAAGTTTCGCCCCTATCTCTACGGTCGTCCCTTCAAAGTAGTGACGGACCACCATGCCCTCTGTTGCTTGGCAAGCATGCGCGACCCTTCAGAATGACTGGCACGGTGGGGCTTGCGGCTACAAGAATTTGACATCACCATCGTTTATAAGTCTGGCCGTAAGTATGAAGACGCTGACACGCTGTCCCGCGCACCCATTGATCCTGCCAGTCAGGAAACAGAGGACGATGACGGCTTCCTGGGTGCCATTAGTTCGTCGGACTTGAGCAGATGGCAGCGTGACGACACTGAGATTTGACCGATCATCGATCATTTAGAGGGCCGCGACACAACCATACCACGCCATCTGTCCCGCTCGCTGACGTCCTTCTGGCTGCGAGACAACGTGCTGTAGAAGAAGAATGCTCGTTCGACCAGCCGTGCTTACCTGCTGGTGGTTTCAAGGGACATGCGCGACGACGTCCTCTTCGCTTGCCATGACTAACCGACATCTGGTCATTTAGGTTTTTCACGGACACTCGCTAGAGTAAGCGAAATGTACTATTGGCACGGGCTTTCGGCAAGCGTCAAACAGTACGTTAAAGGCTGTCGTGAATGCCAGCGCCGCAAGACACCATCCGTTAAACCAGCTGGCTTACTCCAGGCAATTCAAGCACCTCACATGCCTTTCGACCGAGTCGGCATGGACATTCTCGGACCGTTTCCTCTGTCTTCCGACGACAACAAATGGGTGATCGTGGTGACTGATTATTTAACTCGCTATGCTGAAACGCAGGCGATCCCACGAGCTGCGGCGTCAAAGGTAGCGCAATTCTTCATGCCCCACATCGTCTTGCGTCACGGTGCTCCCTCCACTGTAATAACAGACAGAGGGACAGCATTCACAGCGCAGCTTATGGACGAAGTTTTTGAATTAAGCAACACCAGGCATTGCAAGACGACCGCGTACCATCCGCAGAACAACGGACTTACCGAGCGACTGAATAAGACGGGCACAGACATACTTTCTTTTCTTCTTTCTTCTTTCTTTCTTTATTGATACTGTTAACCCTCGCTTGAGGGTTGTTACAGGGAGGGAAAATAGTAGAACAAGCAAATTTAACATTTCGTAGCATCAGGTTGGGTGCCCACGATACAAAATATCAATCGAGCATTCAAATTTGTGCACATCTGTCTGATCTACAACAACATCAGGTAAGGCATTCCACATTTCAATTACATCTGGAAAAAAAGAATAACGAAAAACATCAATACGTGTGTTATGTACATACAATATGTACATACAATATGTACATACATCAACGTCCAACACAAAACATGGGATCCCAGCTAGCACAAAAGTGATAGAAAACTGCTTCCATACCGATTCGCCAAGACTAAATGAACGTCTGAAAGACGCACTAAAAAAATCCGTGCAGACCGTTTAGAAGGTGATAAACGGTCGTATATCGTTGCTAATGTCCGGCGGATATGACTATTGCAAGAAGTTCTAGAATCCTGCTTAAAGTAGTTTCGAAAAATCCTGTCTTGAAATGGGATTTTGTAAGACCATTAGAAGCATTCAAAAAATACAGGTTGAATCCTGCTACAATCAGGATTTTGACATCCGTTTTCTTTCACCCTCCCCTCTAGCGCCTCCTCGTCTCCCTTTCCTTCCCTCTCCCCAAGCCCCTGCGGCGTTTCGCCGGCCGGCGGCATGCAGGTTTGCGCTTGTGCAATACACGAAACACATACAGCAATAACATATTTTTATTGCAAAAAGTAAACACGACTAGACAAGCTAGCAATCAACATTAAATATGAGGGCCTCCGAGTAACGTCCATTACAGGTATCGACCTTGATAAACCTGGTTTCGAACAGGCTGCTGGGCTGTAGCTCCTTAATTCAGCAGGTCTTCTTACTGCAAAAACATTAGGCATGTGTAAAACGTATGTTAATTGAAGCACACTTTTCTTAGTGAACGTATAGTTTTTCAATCCATTGGCAATAAGCACTGCAATATATTGGTCCAAGCACACAGTTTTCGAGCATTCCACCTTTATTAACATGGTTCTAACTAACATTAATCGATCACAAGTGAAATTCCCTTCTGTTGCCTTGAAGACATACTTTACACCTAACTGAAGGTGTTGCATGTACAATCGCCAACCAGTGTAAGTGTCGGCTATTTTGCTAGCTTTCAGGAGGCTGTTGTCTTGACTAGTTAACGACTGGTAGATGACAGCAGCCTCCTAAACATGTGCGAAGTAGGTGCCAATTAGCATTCAAAGAAAGGAATAGATAATGCATTCCTGATAATGTTGTACGAGAAAAGAGGTAACTGTGGCTCTGCAAAGGCACAGCTTCGGTGTGACAGCATTGTTACACCACGCCAATTTTATTTGCCACAGATCACATAGCCAATTCAGAAATGGTGCAGGCTTGAGCATATACCTAAACACCAGTCTATCAAACACATCGCATACTTCAAATTGAGCAAATATATTGCGATTCCTTAAAATAAAAGACAACAGACGAGTGCAACCTTGAGTAACAGCGACTATTTGCAGCACGGCTGCTTCAAGCATATACAGTAAGAAATTAAGTTGCTTGTAATTAAACCATTAAAATGTTGCACGCCTATGACTTGCCTGTTTGAAAACCTCCACACAATGACATTGCCAAGCACTTGTAAAGAATTTTTTTAAACAGTGAGTCATCCACACACAAGATGGGAACATAAGCCGTAATTTTCTACCCAGTTTCACTAACTTTGACCTTGGTGACATTTATAGTTACGCAATGGGTTAAAGGTTAAGCTCGTGCAGTTTATAAATCAATTATTATCTAGAGTGCTTGCATATGCAATTTATTGCTTACACCGAAATGAGCCCACACACTAAAACCCACACATGGCGCGCGGCGACGATTTCATCGCCGTTGCACTTTATACGGAATATCACGGCGACGACGACGGCGGCAAAAATGCGCTTGGAGTGCCCATATAATTTAAAAGAAAAAGAACCGCGGCGTAAATTTATCTCTCTCAAATGGCAAGGTCGCCGTTACGTCGTCGCGCCGTAACACGCGTGTTCGAGTCGATGTCTCAACGCTGCGGCTGCGACGCAGAGGGAAGCAAGACGGAGGCCCAGTCCGGCCAACGTAACTGCTCACAACCGGCCAACGCTCGCTTCAACGGCAGGAAAAGAAAGAGAGAGGGTTAAGCTGGCGCCGGGCCGGCGGCGGGCGCGCACGGAGACAGTCGAAGGTGGGGGAGCTACGAGGGAGTTGAGAGGGAGAGTGAGGGGAGCCACCGAAGCGACGGGGTCACCTCTGCTGAAGCGAAATCCGCTTCCCTGACGCCCTCCTCCCTCACCTTCGACGTGTCCGCGCGCGCCCGGCGCCGCCGTGCTGGCGCCGCCCGCTCCCTACAGCATCGTTTTCTGCGAGCGTTGGCCGACGCGGGCATCTCGTGGCCCCTACTCGCCATCTCTTTGCGCGCCGTGATATATACCGACTCTATTCGTACGTCGTGCTGTGGTGCACGAATACTTCAGAAATAAGTCCTTCCTTTAATTCGAACAAACTTTCGGGCTCCTTCGAGTTCGAATTATCGAGATACGACTGTATATGTGTCACGCTGAAAATTTAATTCGTACGACTTTAATATGAAATAACAGTTACCTGGGTTCTTGGAGTTCAGGAGTTTCAGTGGTGGCCCTTTGGGCGGCGGCGTTTTCGTCTGCCGCTTTCGGCACCTGTAGAGGGTACATGATCGGTGTCTTCACCCTCACGCGCCTTCTCTCTAGCACGTAGGTATGTGCCTGCATAGTAAGTTACAAAAAAACTCTTTCTTGTTATGCTGATAAACTCGGAGTATCTATGTTTATAATGTAACAGCAGTGCCTATTACAACTGTATATTGGAATTTTTCTTTTTTTTACCAGAATTTTGTTACTGCACAGACTTGCAAAAAGAAAACGCCAGTGCGACCTCAAAATTTATTTGTTGCATGACTGAAGCCAAAAAATGTTAGGTATCCTAAAAAAGATGCTGTAAATAGCTACACTGTCGGATTATGTTACAAAAAACAAGGCAACAGTGCACTACATACAGGGTGTTTCATTTAACTTTAGCCAAACTTTAAAAATATGCAAGGGCCACGTACCAGGACAGAACCAAGGTAATGTTGGAGATATTCAGATTATTTTTTGCGTTCCGCCTAGTTAGATAATTAGTTAATTAATTAACTTCTCAATTACTATAGTTAGATGAAAAGTGTCAATGAGAAGATTGTAAAGCAACATTAGAAACCCCTGATACCGCTTTCTGTTTCTCAATATGAGCTACATAAAGTGCTTTTCCAAGTGTGAAAGATGCCTGCCAATATCACGCAAACTGCCTCGAGCGGCCAGTCGTTCGGCAGTTTTGCGTGTATTCGCGGGCATCTTTCACGCTCGGAAAAATACACGAGTGATCTCGCACAAGAGCGTTGACTGAAGAATGCTGTGGCTACGCGAAGATCGTAGCACGTCTCATCATTCTGCGCCAAACGGGAATGTCATCGTCATCCTAACGATCAATGGTCAACGAAACGTCACAGAGGTAATTTTAGACAGCTTTGGCAAACCTGAATACGCACACAATAAAAGAAACGTACGCAGACGTAAACATGCCTCTTAAACAATACTAGAGATTCCAGTTAAAATCAAGGCGCTTTCATTGCAAAACTTCATTACCGCCTAAAACTTCCACCTAAAACTCCCGCCTGAAAACCGTAAATAATTAAACACGACAGGTGTCAAAGTGGCAGTGACTACTTACGTGAGCAAAGAAGATGTGGAAGGCAGTCTGGCGCTCCGCAGTTCATGAACGAATACGCGTCAGGAACTTAACGGCTGGTCCTGACAAAAATAACTGCGAATGTAACGGCGGGTTCAAAAGTTACGCAATCTGGAGGGAAGCTGCGCGGAGAGCGCAGTCCGCTCGGCTGCTCAGACTGCTTCGGCGCAAGCGATGACGCCGATGAGCCGTCGCGCCACTCCTCGCTTTGTCAGGTAGCCGCTATGATACGTCGCGGCGCTGCATCCTCTTGCGACACACGCTGCTGCAATGCAGAAGAATACTCAGTGTGGCTTCGTACTCGGTACCTGAAGCACTGAAATGCTTGCTAATTTAACTAAGAAAATACAAAATGCGGCTGCTACCATAATGCTAGCGCCACCTTACAAAGATAATTTGAAATAACAAAAGTCGAACTTTTTAATGCCTCATTCTTGGCACTTTGCGGTAGGTAGGTAGGTTCCTAACTCGCTTTATAATACAAAAAAGTGATGTGCAACCTATAATGGAATCGAACCTCTGCCGTGGGGCACAGCAGCCGGTTCTCTAGCAACTAGACTACGGTGTCTTATTCTTCCTTTAGGTCAAAGTAAAACAGGTTAACCAAACAGACAAAACGAAAACTGCGACAAACAATATCAAAACATTTTACAGTTTGAACCGTCAGTCCAACTTGGCTGACATTGTCATTTAAAATTCTCTGAGCGTTGTCAAGGGATCTACCCTCGACAGCCACTCGGGAACACAGCAATCATGCGTTCTAAATTTTCCTTCAAAGAAAAATGGCAATATTCGCCAAGAGGGACAGATCGCGTTGAAGTGTATCGAGGACTGTTCAACAATGTCCTCGCGTCGATGACAAAATCAACGTCGAAAGTGGTGCTTAGTTTCCGGAGAAGTTCAGAAACTGCGACAAGCGGAATTCGGTGACTTGTAACCCATGATGCAAGCCACCCTTGAAATTTCACACATTTACGTGGACAAAGACTTGCCTGATTTTCTGCAGATGATGATGCATAGTTCCGACGAACCTCCATTTTCGATGCCCGCGCTCATAGGAGGGTCGTTTTGTGGAACAAAATATTCTCTAGAAATGTCTTGCTTATGTGCTTCTACATTTTCTCCTTTCAAGGCAAGGTCACTTTTGCGAAAACTGTCCTTGGATTGAGCATCCTCATGTGGCGAGGATACTTCACTAGAAGCATGGTTACTACTTTCATTAACCTACCATGATACTTATTGGACGGTACTCGTGGCAACACGACTGGCAGATATCAGTTCGTCATTAACTCTACGCCTCTTCTGACGGTCTGAAAGGTCAGCGTAACTTTTCTTATTTATTGTGGACTTCATTATGAGCATAAAGAGCAAGCGGCTGCCCCTTCAGTGCTCACTCACCACAAGGCAAACACCCGCGCCTGGGTTGATTGCGCTCTATTCTAACAGAACGAAGCAAAAACAAAAAGCAACGTCCGTTTTTCCCGCCAAAAAGCAGAACAAAGAAAACAACAACAAAAAAATCAATAATTGTAGGCTGCTAGAACAAGCGATTTTAAACGTCTTCTAAAATCCGCCTTATAGCAAGATTTTTCCATCCCAATTGAATCCTTCTCGATGTTGACTTCTTCAATGTAGATTTTTGACGGTCAAAGCGAAATATCCATGAATAAGAATGATTATATCCCTTTTGTGCTAGCTGGGATCGGACCTTGCCTTATGTGACCTTCGCGTATAACGCCGCCGTGCAAGAGACGACGCGCTTCACGCCCTTTCGCCTTCTCTACGGTCGCGAAGTCCGGACGATGCTGGACGCTATGCTGCCGTGTCAAGACGCTGACCTCTTGACAACTGACGCCGAGGAACTTGCAGAGCGTACTGAGGAAGCTCGGCAGCTCGCGCTGCTGCATATCGGCCAGCAGCAGCAGGCAGACGCACGACTCTACAACATCCGCCACAGGGACGTGTCCTAAAACCCCGGGGACCAAGTTTGGGTGTGGACCCCCGTTCGCCGTCGTGGCCTCTGTGAAAAGCTGCTGAGCCGGTATTTCTGTCCGTATAAAGTGCTCCGCCGCGTCAGTATCGACTTCTCAGTTGTCCAGGATAACTTCTCAGTTGTCCTGGACACAACATCGCAGACACGGAGTAGGACACAAAGACAACCGAGCTCACACATAGTTCATGTTGTGCGCATAAAGCCGTACATTGCGCGTCTGTAACTTTTTTTTTGTTTTCATTTTTTCTCTCATTCCCTTCTTTTTTTATACTTTTCATTTATCTTCGGGAGCTTGTTTCTTCGTTCATTGACTGTGTCGGCGTGACGTTATTTTTTTGTGTACTTTCGCTTTGCCTGCCTTCTTCTTCATTGCCTTCTACGCCTATTTTTCACAGCATCGAGGCAATGCTTTTAGTTCGGAAGGGGGCATATTGCCACCTGTAGGTAGTGGGTCGAGGGAAAGAGTGGGTCGAGCCCAAGAGAACAAAGAAGACCACGCGCTCCTTCCATGCTCGAGCCAGCCCCGACGGTCGCGTCTTCCAAGAGCCAGGTGCTCTACGGTTTCTTAAACCTTGAAAACTACTTCTCGAGACTCGTGACAATATTTCCTCAGCCTCACAGCGCAGCCTGGCATCTGCATTTCGGGCCTCCTCTACGCGTTCATACGATTCCAGCCAATTTTCAAAGTCTTTCTCATCGGTGCCGCTGAAGATGTCAGGATCCCGCTGACGCTAGGCACCGGCACATACGATGGCTGGTGTTACCGGTGGGTATGTCGGGCTGGGGTCGTCAGGCATGACGGACGGCAGAGTTCGGGTGCGTAATTCCAGGCTGGGGGAAAGCCGCAACGCCTCCACGAGAATCTAATGTGAACACAGGGCCAGAGAGCAGCTGGCAGTGTTGGCAGCATGTCTCAACCAGAGCAGCTCAGGCAATCTCGAGCTCGCGCCTGCCGGACGACTGGCGATGTGTCTGCAGCGCACGGCACTCCTCTTCACTACACTAAGAGCATTGTCGTATACAGTTTGACTGGCTACTGCTGCAGGCTGCTCGGGAATTGAACGTTTTTTGAGATTCCGTGGCCCGTGAACTTTTGTGGCCGGGTGTACATCTCTCTTGCTGCTCTACGAAGTAAAAAAAAGACATGCAGGCATTCGGTTTGTAGGTTTTATTACTTCTCTAAACCTTAATTCGTCTATTGAAGCAACAGGTCAAGCAAATAACTGCTGTTGCCTCGATTAATTCTCAAAGTCACGTGTCCATGAAAGTGACATCACAGCACGGCGATGTACGTAGCGCACTTGCGCGACTGACATCACTCTGCTACTGGGAGCGCGGCGCCCGCGATCAAAAGGGCAAACGGCGTTTGGTTTGAAATTTCAGCTCTATCGTGGCGCGTAGTGATGTAATACTTAGCAGACACATTGTATACACTCCGCTTGTCAGTTCAAAATGGCCAGGACTGGTGAAGGGCCCTTTAATGTAGGCTCATCTGAGTGGCACTTTTATCCTTTTTGACAAGCAAGTGTTCTTGCAAAAAAATGGGGCATTTGTATCGGTTCGTGCGTAGCACCTTTATTATGTGAGGCTGTTTCCTTCTGGAAGGAATAGAACCCTTGAAGACTGCCTTAAGGGCACAGATGTGTTAAATGTTTTTAGATACGTAGACGACTTTTTAATTACGATGACCCAACTGTATTATTTAACTAGCCAAGGCAAAATTAACAAGCTCTTCAACCTTTTTAAGCTCCATGGCAATGGCCTATCTTTTACGCATGAGCTTCAAGATAATAATGAGTTGTACTTTTTAGATTTAAACATAGGTGTTTAAATGAGCATTTCTGCTGGCGCTATATTCACCGCGAGCGAGAAAACAACTGTCGCCCTACTACTTTGCGCACTCAAAAATTGTTAGAGATATCGCGACACCGCGCTTAGAAGATTCTGTTCCCACCAGCTCGAGTTTAGTTTCCAGCATCAGGTCCACCGGCTTTTAAATGCAGGAGGTGTTATCACCTCGGTGGCAGAAACGTTGCTGCAGAAGCCAGACAGAAGGTGGCGAACAGGTATGGGGTATCGGTTATGTTTTCCGCCCCGAACAAACTGGCTCGCCTAAGTCCCCGAACGAAGCGATGTGCTGTGCAAACGAGCAAAGTCAAGCACGCAAAACGCTACGTGCAGTGTTCCACTGGAGTGATCTACCAGGTACCGCTAAGTTGCGGAAACACCTACGTTGGGCGGACCAGCCGTTGCGTCAACGAACCAATGAGGAGACACGCAAATAATTTAAAAATATATCAGCGCCTATCTTTCTGCGCATTGCAGGTCATGCTGCTTTGGGCGCGCGTTTCTGGGGTGAGGATCCTGGGTAGAAGAAGAGATAAAACCGCACAAGAACTGCTAGAGGCATATCATATTCATATCCGTGGTCACGCTTGTGTTAGTCTAACGTCTATTTTGTTATATGATGCGGAAATGAAATTGGTAGGTTTGTCACATACAACATGACTCTTCGTGAGCTCTTTGCCGCACCATGTTGTCGACAGTGTGTGTGTGAAACACAGTGTGTTTATTTTTCAGTTTTACGGAATGTTTAGAAATCGCCTATGGCAGGTAGGATAATTCTTATCATTGAGCTGCGTTATTCGATGAGGCGGGCATTATTAGCACGCGAAATCAAAACACATATTCAACTAATTAACAAAACTCACTAATTAACTTCCTAGTTAATTACTTTACGACACATATTGCGATTTACGAATTATAGCCGGTGAACTTGTCAGGCGTATCCACTTGGAATTAATTTTAAAAATTCTGTAAAACTCAAAAGATGAACACCCTGTATATGTAGGAAGCTTTGTGCCTAATAGACAGTTGTGGTGTAGCGCCGTCTTTCTTTCTGATCTGTCTGTCACTGGTAATCTTTCCTTTCAGGTATTTTTCCGCTACAGTCATGTCGTTCAGTATAGAGGAACATGCGCCTGAGAAAAACCACCTCGACGTTGTCTGCGACAGCGTAAAGCTACTACGATGACCTTTAAGAGAAAGTGCAGCAAGGTAGTTGGGAGTAGAGCACTGCACGGGCTCGGGCTTACCCGAAAGCCCGGGCCCGGCCCGGCCCACGGGCCGGGCCGGGCCGGGTAGAGCAGTTTTTTTACGGGCTCGGGCCGGGCTCGGGCACGGCGTGTGCTTTTTGACCCGGGCCCGGGCCGGGCTCGGGTTTTTTGACGCGGGCCCGGGCCGGGCTCGGGCTTTTTGCGAGTTATTCTCGGGCTTCTCAACTCTGAAAAACAGGTATTTTTCGGTCTCGGGCCGGGTTCGGGCCGGTTTCGAGCCGGGCTCGGGCCGGGCTCGGGCTTAAGGTAAAGGGGTGGCGGGCCGGGCCGGGCGGGTAACGTAGATTATTTCCGGGCCCGGGCCGGGCCCGGGTCTCGCCATAAAAGTTTTGATCGGGCTCGGGCGGGCCGCCCAATGTAAAAACAGGCCCGGGCCGGGCCCGGGCCGCAAAAATCGGCCCGTGCAGTGCTCTAGTTGGGACACTGTAGCAAAGAGGCTTAGTCGCACTACAATTGAATAAATAGAGTGGCGTCGTTGTGACGCTTGAATGCATTCTTCACCAAGCGGATGCCACCCTAGAGAAGCACTTGAAGATTTTGAAATCTGCCCGAGGAAACGAAGATCGGCGGCATTAAAATTGCTAAATGACTTTGTGCTTAAGCGCGACTATCTGAAAGTTGGAAGAAAAAAGATTTCTCGCAGAACCAACCTTGCGTGGATATCCTTGCAAGTGATAGCTTGCCCTTTACCAAAAGACGCGCTGCAGATTTCCGTGACGGACGTGTTCCTCCGATAGCATGGTGGTACTTTCAGAAAAAGCGTTACTTCTATTCAGCAATAAAACGTGTTGAATCACAAGACACGACGTGTTTGACCTTGTAGAAATGCGCCACAGCGCCAAGCGTCTCAACACTGGCTTGCATGAGAGAAATATTTAAGGGTGTTTTCTCTTTTCACGCCTGCGTATATTGATTAGAACATAAAGGGAGAACCCCCGTTCGAAACTGACCATTACATGCACGTTCGTACACATAGGGTGTTATCACTTAACTTGGGCCAAACTTTTAAAATATGCAAATGCTACGTAGCTGGACAGAACCAAGAGCAGTCGCTTCGAGATGATACTCATATTATTTTTTTGCATCCCGCCTAACTACATAATTAGTCTTACTTAATTATTCAATCATTTTCTCAATTATTATAATTATATGAAAACTGGCAATTGTAAAATTGTAGAGCAACATGAGAAACTCCCGATACAGCTTTCTGTTGCTCAATAGGTGCTGCATAAAAGTGTTTTACGAGCCTGAGAGATGCCCGCGAATGCACTCAAAGTGCCCCGAGAGGCCAGTCACGCGGCAATTTTTCGTGTGTTCGCAGGCTTCTTTCAGGCTCGGAAAAACATTTTTATGCAGCATGTATTGAGCAACAGAAAGCTGTAGCGGGAGTTTCTCATGATGCTGTACAATATTATCATTGACAGTTTTCATCTAAATATAATATTCGAGAAGGGGAATAATTAAGACTAATTAGGGGGAATCCAAAAAATAATTTCAGTACCTCCAAGCGACTGCAAACAACAGTTCCTTGGTTTTGTCCAGCTACGTAGCATTTGCATATTTTGAACGTATGGCCCAAGTTAAGCGAAACACCCTACATATGAACGAGCAGAAGGAGAACATACAGGCCTCAATTTCATGTCATAATCTCATAAAGCCATAAAACAATGGCACCAAAGTAAGGAAAGCATAGGGTGAATTAGTTCATTTCTTGAAATAGAATAGTAAAGGAAAATGAAACGGGACGAATAAAGAAGTGGCCGCAAGTGGGATTCGACCCCATGTCTTTGCATTACGCGGTCGATCCTGTTACTAATTCAGCCTAAACACGGCGCTTTTTTTTTTCGTTGGTGTATGCAATTGCGAAAATGTCATGCGAAAATTATTTGCATTATATTTAGACACACGAGAAAAACAAACGCACACATGATACGCATTTCAATGAAACCTCAAAAATTGGGAAAACAAAGGCGAGCGTATTGATGTGAAATCCACCCAGGAACGGGATCAAAGGTTCCAGCCACACTATATACACACCTGAGCAACGTCTTCTCGAAAGACAGACTTTGTCGAGCAAGTTGGCTCGGCATGCCTGTCGATAATATGGCTTCTCCATAATGAATAGAGTCCTAATAACATAAACAAATCATAATGTTACATGTACTGTACTTGTTTATCTTTCTCAGGAGACTGTTTTTACCGGCTAACAAATGTCAAGCGTCATCGCTCAGCGGAGGAAGCCCCTGCAGGTATCAGAAGTTCCTCGAATGTTATCGATGGTTCTATCAGTTGTCTGTTGCGACGTCACCGCACCTTGTGTAATCTGATTCCATGCGCGACGCGAATTGTGTAGTAGATTCTGAAAGACACGCGGGCACCAGTGATTACTCTGGAACCTTCGATGACACATGTATAATAGCCGACGCACTTGACCTGCATATCAGATTTCGGCGACCGCTGATTGTGTTCGCCGCTATCGTTGCGCTTCGAGTGTCACCTGATTTGTGGGCACAAGTTCGCCCAATAAAAGTTAGTTCCATCATTCACAGTTTTGCTACTGTATTATTGACGGTCACTACACGTGACAATATGGTGTACTACTGATAGTCTTTTTGATAGGAACGAACAGGATACCATAACATGTGAGAGGAAGATTTTTATAGCTATCTTTAAAATATACGAAAAATAAACTACGTCACAACAAAAAATAAATCAGTCTTTAAATTAAAATTAAATTATAGGTTTTTACGTACCAAAACCACGATCTGATTATGAGGCACGCAGTAGTGGGGGACTCCGGAAATTTGGACCACCTGGGGTTCTTAACGTGCACCTAAATCTAAGTACACGGGTGTTTCTGCATTTCGCCCACACCGTAGCATTCGTAGCATTCGATCCCGCGACCTTGTGCTCAGCAGCCCAACACTGGATAATGTAGCCAATCAATCAGTCTTTTCTCCTGAGTTAGTTGCAAAGTCAACAATTTGCATTCCAGGGTACATCTACTCCTTCTTTATGAGATCATATTTTAACTGACTAGGTGGAAGTGCAATTGCAGCTTGAAAAAAATGTTTTCGCTGCTGTCGTTATACGCATTCCATGGATACGGCAAAGAACATCTTGACGAAACAGAGACAAATACTGAAGTCGAGGTTTTGACGGAAGCCCGTCTGGTCGGGAGTCATCATAAAGAAAGGTAAAAAGGACACCGACCGCTGAAAGAATACATGAAAAAATACGTGTCTGCTCCCCTGATGGGAGCCTTGTTCACATTGAAATCTTCTTCTTCTTTCTGGGGTTTTACGTGCCAAAACCAGTTGTGATTATGAGGCACGCCGTAGTGGAGGGCTCCGGATTAATTTTGACCACCAGGGGTTCTTTAACGTGCACTACAACGCAAGCACACGGGCGTTTTTGCATTTCGCAAATCAAGGGCGTGCGATACAATGTTTAAATGGTTTTAAAATATGACTTAAGCAGCGCGTGTAGATGGGGGGGGAAGGGTTCCGTCATAACGGTTGAGGGTGTTATCTGTCATTAGGTTTAGGAGGGATTCCAAGTGGTGTCTTGAAGTTAAATTTCTTTCTTTTTCTAATATCTTGGCATTATCCCAATCAATCCTGTGGCCCAAGTCACCTGCATGTTCTGCCACGGCGTTGGATGCGACTTTTTTTTCTTTTTGACATCGTTGACATGCTGCTTCAACGGCTGTTCGAAATTGCCTGTCTCGCCGATATATACGCAGTCGCAGTCTTCACATGGAATCCCGTAGACGATGCCAGGAAACTTTGTCTTCGGAAGCTTGTGCTTCACGTTTACCAGCCGATGGCGTAATTTTCGGGATGGCACGTGAGCTACCTGGACGTCATAGCCACCTAGAACGCGTGCTAAGCCCTCGCTCACACCAGGCACAAACGGTATGGCGGCGCGTTTTCTTGGGAGCACACAGTCAGGTCTTGGGGGCTGAGACAGATGACGTTCCACCGACTTCCCAAACGACCTCGGGTAGCCACACGCCGAGAGATTTTGGCGCACTCGTCCTTCGCTCCTCGAACAGGCCGGACGTGTTTCGAGCGAACACCTCAACACCGACCCACCAACAAGGCCAGGAGCAGGGAAAGCAGCGTCCGTCTCGGCTCCCTTTTTTCCTCGACCTGGCGGCCGGCCAATGACTCCGAGTTCGTCGCCGTTTTTACGAGACGTTCACCCCTCCACGCTAGCCTAGCTCTCCGGCATGAATGGAGGATGGGAGCGAAACGCAGCTGGCGTCGGCGGCGCGCATAGCTGGCGTGAGCTGCACACCAACATCGCCCGTCGTCATCAACAACTCTCGCCACCTACCATATCCGCAGCATCACCGCCGCATTCATCCAATAAATCACCGAAACCTCCACCATTGCCTGCCAACGACTACAAAATCATTGTCAGGATCCGTTGCGGTCTCGACTGCAGCAAAATTCACTCCTGCGTCCTACGCCAGATCATCCTCAAGGCGGCCGGCCTACCAATGAACGAGCACACTGCTCAAGACCAACTTCGCGTCAACTAAATCAGCAATACTATCCTAGTGAGCACTCCGAATATGGACCGGGCCGACTCCTACAATACCATCCGCACCCTCAACTTCAATGGAACCACCTACGAGGTGGCCACCCACGTAGCTGACCCCTCGGACACCTGTCGCGGCGTCATCCTCCTACCCATCGACTCACCCGAGCAAGCCATCCTCCCCACCCTGATCAGCTACAATCCTCACCTCACAGTAGGATCCGCCAGGCGATTGGGCAACACCGAGTCCATCCTCATTACCTTCCAAGGGAAGCGCGTCCCCTACTACATCAACTACGAGGGTTGTGCCCTCCGCTGCATCCCTTACCGGCAGAAGATCGAGGCTTGCACTCGCTGCCGCAAAGTCGGCCATCGCCAGGACGTGTGCCCGTTCTCCACAGACACACGCTGCCCGATTTGTGTAACCATCGACCCCTCCATGGACCACGACTGCAAACCTGTGTGCATCGTCTGTAACGGTGCACACCCTACGGGCTCCCAGCTGTGCAAGCAGCTTTACAAGCCCCAACAGACTCCCTCCAAGGCAAGGAGCCAACAAGCACCCTCATTCCCGGCTATAGATCCTGCCCAAGCCCGCGCCAGGAGCAGCAACAAGACCCCAGGGCCACACTCTACCTCCCAGGGCGAAGCCTGGCCCGCCCTACCACCACCACCGCCGCCTCCCTCAAAGCAAGCAACACCCCCACCCCAGGTAAGCTGGGCTAGGGTAGCCTCCACCTGCTCCTCGCCATCTCAGGCCTCCAATCTCGAAACATCTCTCCTTCGAGAGAACGCCACTCTCAAGGAGGAGATTCGCCAGCTAAAACTGTCGCTTCAGTCCACCCAGCCACCCTCCCCCTCCCCCTCCCAACCTTATACTCTCCCATCATCGCAACCTCTCACACCATCACTCCCATCACCTACCCCTACGTCCAACGAACCGCCCTCTCCCATGGATGTTGCTCCTGAATCTCAGCCACCTACGACACACTCTCCCCCCAACAAACGCAAAACCCCCGATACGCCGCGCACGGAAAATCGCCTAGACGATACCCTCCTTGGGTTTAACGATAGAATAACCACTCTTGAATCCAAAGCCCACCAACTACAACAAGACTTCATGGCCTTCCAACAAAGCTGCACCGCGCAATTTGTGGCCCTTAATGACAAACTCGACCGCTTTCTTGAGTCCGTCATGGCACAACTAGCCACTCTCACCCACCCCCAATTAACTCCCCACCCGCACTCCCGAGTGATGGCGAGTAGTCCTGCCCGCTCCGAACTCGTAGTCTGCAATGGAACTGCAGAGGGTTTGGCCGTAAGAAAGCCAGCTTTCAGCAGTACATTGCCAGCTGCAACAATCCGCCTGCCGTCATCGCCTTACAGGAAACCCATGGAACCGTGCAATTCCCTAGTTACAATATCATGCAAGCAAAATGCAACACCAAACCTAATACAGCCGTACTCATACTTAAACATCTGACCGCCACTTCGAAGACATTGACATAGAGCACGACTTTATCGAAATTCTTCCTCGCAAAATTCGCACTCCGGCGTTATACATTCTGAACGTTTACAGTCGCCCTAAAGACAAACATCACAAATTCGACAGACTATTCGCTCATGCCCTCTCCGCTGCCGGTAAACACCCCCTCCTAATTCTAGGAGACTTTCATGCCCCTAACCAATTATGGGGTCATTCCGGCAGTACACCCAAGGGCAGAGCCCTCTGGGCACACATACAAAATCACCGCATTACACTCCATAACGACACTGACACACCCACACGACTTGGTAACAGCGTTTCCAGGGATACTTCCCCCGACATAACACTCACACACAGAATCCAGCACGCCAACTGGACTAACTTACAAATCAACCTCGGCAGCGATCATTACATCATCCAAACAACCTTACGCTTCCGCCACAAACGCCTCGCACCAAAGCCCCTCAATCTCACTAAATGGGACCAGTTCTGCGATGCAAGGCAAATGTCCGCTCCTGCCGGCATTGCCGACATCACGGAATGGGTCCAACAACTCCACGCCGATACACAGGCACACACCACAACCCTCCCTCTTGACACACCGCTCCCCACAGTCGATGCCAGGCTCCTACATATGTGGGAAGCCAAGGCATCTCTCCTGAAACGCTGGAAAAAGCGCCGCCACAATCGAAGGTTGAGAGTTAGAATTGCTCAGCTCGATATCCAAATTCAAACATATGCCACCCAGCTGACTAACCAACAGTGGGGCCAAATATGCGATAGCATGCACGGTCAGCTTGGTAGTAAGCGGACGTGGCAACTATTACTACACCTCATAGATCCCACCACCTCACGCACACAACACAACCATCATATAAGCAAACTCTTACACGCTCACAAAGACAACTTAAAGGGACTCTTTGCTGAGCTTCGAGAAAAACACCTTCCCCCCGCACGTCGTTTCTCCATTCCCCACTACATCGGCATACCTAATCCGAACCTTGCTACACCGATCACAGAAGCCGAGGTGCGCCACGCGTTGGCTAACCTCCGCATGACCTCCGCTCCTGGCCCCGACCAGATAAATAACAAAATTCTCCGAAACCTGGGCGACAATTTTGTCAAGGCACTCACAACATACTTCAACCACTGCTTCGACACTGGCACCCTTCCATACTCGTGGAAGGATGCCAAAGGCATCTTTATTCCCAAACCCTACAAACCCGTAAACACGTCAAACCTCAGACCAATCTCACTCACCTCATGCATTGGCAAAACTTTCGAACACATTATCCTCAACCACCTCAATAAATATATTGAGGACAACAACCTCTTTCCACCAGAGATGGTGGGATTCCGCCGCTCCCTGTCGTGCGAGGACGTTATGCTTCGCTTGAAGCACGACATCTTGACACCCAACCCTACTCACGACACACAAGGAATTCTGGGTCTTGACCTTTATGGCGCTTTTAATAATGTGGATCATTGCGTCATAATTCGGGAGCTAAACCTTCTTGGGGTAGGCGAAAGGATCCACAATTACATTGCCGCATTCCTCTCCAACCGCACCGCGACAATATTTATTGGCGCAGAGCAATCCCCTACCTATCACCTTGGGAGTTTTGGCACGCCCCAAGGGCCCGTGCTATCTCCCCTGCTCTTCAATTTTGCCATGCTCCACCTTGCACGCTCCCTTAAGACCATCCCAGGGCTGAACTTCTCCCTATACGCGGACGAGATCACCCTCTAGGTCACAGGTGGCTCAGACGGTGAGATTCAAGACGTACTGCAGGCCGCCGCCGGTAAGGTGGAGACCATTGCGGGACGCATGGGTCTCGTCTGTTCCCCCGAGAAATCTGAAATCCTTCTCCTTCCTGCCCACACCGGCAACCGTAGACACACTCCCGACATCCACATCCTCCTCGGCAACAAACATGTCCCCAGGGTAGACAAGCTCAGGGTTCTCGGTCTGCATATTCAGAGCAATCGACACAACACGCACACCCGCCAGACACTCCAATCCACCGTCGACAACACTCTCTGACTGCTCGGCCGCGTGTCCAACCGACACGGCGGTCTGCGGGAAAATGATCTTCTCCGACTAATACACGCCTTTGTCATCACAAAGGTAACTTACACACTCCCATACTTACACCTTCTCAGAAAGGAGACTGACAAGGTCAACACCCTCCTTCGCAAAATCTATAAATTCGCCCTAGGCCTCCCACAACGCACGTCCACAGAACGGCTCATGCAGACCGGTACCTTCAACACACTCGACGAGCTCGTCGAAGCCCATCTCACCTCCCAACAAACCCGCCTTTCCAAATCGAAAACCGGACGACACATTCTCAACTCCTTAGACATTTCTCCACCATCTCTCACTCACCCCAAACACATCATTCCACACCACATACACGCGAATTTACAGATTCCACCACTCCCTAAAAACATGCACCCTATACATCACATCCCACGCAGGAGGCAAAAGGTCAAGGCCCTACACAGAAAATTCTCCAATTCAACCGACGTGCTCTATGTCGACGCCGCCGAATATAGCACTGGCTCCAAATATGCCCTCTCAGTAATAAATTCGCACGGCCAGTTAGCTACGGCCGCGAATTTATTGTGGGGGGCTGCCTATGCTTCTTCTCCGGAGGAGGCGGAGGAGGCGGCCATAGCCCTGGCTTCCACTATTCCAAATTCCTCCGTCATTGTCAGCGACTCAAAAACAGCCATCAGCAATTTTGGAGCGGGCAGGGGGTCAAGGCAAGCCCTATCCCTAACCCTCTCTCGCCCTCCCACACAAGACGTATCCCTGATTTGGACCCCAGCACACGCGGGTCTCGCCGGCAACGAGGTGACTCACGCCAGCGCCCGAGGATTAACGGACCGGGCGCGGGCATTAGGTGAGTCGCAAATCGTTGCTTTCGAGAGGCCGTTTTCCGCGCGAGATCGCCTTCTCACATTCCACGACATCTGTGCACATTATACACTCGATCGTCTGACATTTCCTCCCTCGGCACGCAATTCTCCACGTAAACGCGAGATCCTCTGGCGGCAGCTACAGACTCGCACCTTTCCCTCCCCTCACTTTCTACACGTCATTCACCCTTCTCTCTACCCATCCCCGGCCTGCCGCTTCTGCTCAGCGGCCAAGGCCAATCTCGACCACATAATGTGGGGATGCCCTCAACACTCATTACCCCCTCCCCTTAATAATCTAATTACTAGTGAGGAGCAGTGGGGGGCTGCCTTGCGCACCTCCAGGCCCGACGTTCAGGAGGCCATCCTCGGGTGGGCTGAGAGGGTAGCGGAGGACTACCTCGAGTAGGCCCCTTCCCCCCTCTATCCCGCTGCCCCTTTCCTTGTAAAAAGGATAAAGTTGTTACTACTACTTGGCGTACTTCTTGTAGGTCAGCAGCCCGGCTTTGTGGCGTTGTGCAGATATGCTTGGTTTTGCCGAAAAGAGAGGCTCCTGCCGATCTCTTCAGGTTCGTCGGGTGCACTGAATTAAAATGCAGATACCTGCCTGTGTGTGTGCTCGTTCTGTACACGGAAAATGCCAGGTTGTGCCGGTCACGTTTCACGAGGACGTCCAGAAAAGGTATATATCTCGCCGTCTGTTTCTTCCTCGACTGTGAATAGGATAGACGCTTCAATACTATTGAAATGCGACAAAAATGACGAAATTTATTCTCGCTTAATTATGCAGAACACATCGTCTACGTAACGTAGGAAGACCCTGGGCGGCGAGTTGAAAGAGACGAGTGGTCGACACTCAAGCCACTCCATTGTTAAATTTCCATAAGTTACCGAAATAGATGCACCCATCGGTGTCCCGTGCACTTGCCTGTAGAAGGTGCCTTCAAAAGTGAAGTAGGTGTTCTCCAGCCAGAACAGAAGGAGCCTCTTCAAGCGAGGAACGTCGATGGGTGTCCTTTCTGGTAGGGTAGGGTCAATGTCCAGAGCGGCGGTGCAAGTTTCCGCGGCGAGTCGAATAGGAACGCTTGTAAAAAGCGACACGACGTCGAACGAGACAAGCGCTTCCTGATCGTCAGGGGTAAAATGACGAATCTTGTTTATGAAGTTTTCAGAATGGCGAACGTGAGTGGCGCCTGCACCAACCAGAGGGGAAAGAAGCTTATGAAGGTATTTGGACAGTTTATGAAGCGGAGAGTGAGTAAAGTCAACAATTGGTCGCATCGGGATGTTGGGTTTATGTATTTTTGGCAAACCACAGAGCGCCGGCGCCGAACCGTTAGTGCACAGAAGGGGGATGTACAGCCCTTTGTGCCTTGGGTATACAAAACGAAACACGTCCGTAAGAAGCTTCTGGAGCTCCCTCTGTACCTTGAGCGTAGGATCCTTCTTCAGACGACTGTACGTCGCCTCGTCCGCAAGCAGTGACAACATCTTGTCACGGTAGTCAGTCCTGTTGAGTAGCACCGTGGCGTTGCCCTTGTCAGCCGGGAGGATTACAAGTTTTGGTTTGAGCGAAGGTCTGTAATAGCCTTCTTTTCTTCCGTTGAAAGCGGGGAGGCGGAAGGGTGTGCGCGAAGCCGCGAGAGAATGCCTATAGTGCGGCTTCGTGCCTCCTCCCGCTTTGAAGGTTCTATTTGGATGATAGCATTTTGTACAGCACAGACCTACCTTTTTGCATCCTTCTGCGGTCCGAGGTTGAAGTTCAAGCCAAACCTCAGGACAGCGAGTTCTGCCGAGCTAGGCTTGTGCGACGATAGGTTGTGCACGGCGGACGCGGCAACGTTTCTGTGCAAGGCATCAACATGCGGCGACAGTCTAGCAAGTTTGCTTTCGTGAATCTCCTGCGTACGACGGGATTGTAGCCTGGCCTTGAAATTTGCTCGTAGTTGAATGCTTGCGAAGTCGTGTGGGACCCGGTGCTCAAGGCGACGACGCGCGAAGAAAGCTTCATTTTCTAGGTTCCTCATGGACTTTCTGCATTCCAAGATCCTGGCTTGTAAAATAAGTTTTTCAGCCTTGGTAACCACGCTGAAACCAAAACTTGAGTGCACAGGCCTGTTGAGACGTAGCGAGCGCGGAATAAGTCCTCGGGACTTTCAGGTAAGGTTGAAGTTAAGATGATTTTTAAATGCAGAAGCTCTGCTTGTCACTGAAATGTACTGGTGAATCTCGGTGATGAATGGTTGGCCGTACGCCAGGCGAAGGTTAATGAAGTGGAGGTTTTGACGGAAGCCCGTCTGGTCGGGAGGCATCATGAAGAAGGGTAAAAAGGACATTGATTGTGAACTTGATTTCATTGTGAACAAGGCTCCCGTCAGAGGAGCCGAAACGTATTTTTTCTTGTATTCTTTCAGTGGTTGGTGTCCTTTTTACCCTTCTTCAGAGACAAATACTATGTTCGATTTTGGATTCATCGGTTCAGGGAAAATATTATCTACAAGTACTATATTTAGTGACCTCCGATCATCGCTAAGCAAATATAGAGTGAATCTAGCTTTTAAAAATCAAGTATTGTCTACAAGTTCTTTTAGGAAGCACCCTAACGGCAATGCTTGAGGAACGGTTATCGTGACAAAAAGAAAAGGGAGACGTGAAGCAAGAGGTCTTCCATTAGCAGCAACAATGCATGGATGACGGACGTTTTTAAAGTAAAATATTCAAATGACTAATTGTCGCACCAAAAAATCCACAAGAATGAAGCCTCCCATCTCATCTCAAGTGGATGAAAAAGGTTATCGCTTCCCATGGCTTCCAAAGATAAACGCCAAAGCATGCGAATATTCTATGAAGTGTTTGAACATGGCTGCGAAAGCACTACAAGAACTGCAGGACATAAAGAAGCTTAGAAGCAAGAAATATATTGCATGCCATAGCTCTCGTAAAATGGAGAGCTCACCTCCCTACAAGGTTGTCACCTTTCGATAGATCGCGGAGATCCAACGAGGTCCACTATTGCACCAGCATATGGCAGCGCAGAATGATTCCAATGAATATTCGAGAACACAGCGGGAGTTTGAGCCCACATTCCTAGCAAAACCCCCTACTTTTATCAAAATTGAAACTAGCCCCGGCAGTTTTATAGAAACGCAGGGTAGTGTTTATTACCTCAGTAATAATGTACTTATACTTATTAATAATGTACTACTAAAAAGCAGTGTCATCTGCATATGCTACAACTTTAATTTCCTCATCTTTGCACCTGTATCCCTTAATTATTGAGTTAGGCAGCACGCTTAAGCAAAGCGGTTCCAAGTATATAGCGAAAAGTAAAGGCGAGAGCGGACAACCCTGACGAACGAATGAGTGTACTTGTATTATATCTCAGAGGGTCCGGTTCACAGTTAACTTTGTAACTGCGCTGTTTGTGACAAAGTGCTATACCATTGAATAATGCACGCCCTAACTGAAGATGTCGCAGCAGTCGCAAGAAAAATCATGCTCAACCTTATCAGTCTTTGGCGAGGTCAATCTGAACAGCTACTTGATCCATACTACCATCTGTGCACTCAAGAACTGAAGGTGCGATATGAGTATTTGTCTGTATAGAGCATCCTCGAATTCCGCATGCTTGATGGTCGCCTAATAATTTAGCAATAACTGTCTGCAACCTATTTTTAAGTACTTTTGCAAATATTTTATAACAGACGTTACATAAAGTGAGTAAACAGATGGAGGCCGATATCGTTATTACTTCCTTATTAGTGCCCTTTGGGATTACGATTGTGTGACCCTGACAGAAAAACAGAGGAAGCCTATGTTTTAGGCTTCCTTAAAAAGCCGCTCAAGAAAAGGACGCATGAATTCTTGACATTTTATATAAAACTCAGCACTAAGGTCATTAGTACCAGGCGTTTTGTTTTTGTGCAGAATTTCAGCTGCGCACCTGGTTTTCTTCCCGAGCCTGTCAATGCTGAGTTGATCATCTTCTTGTAAGTGTGGCATAAAGGAACGAAACTGGTGACCTTTTTCTTCGTAAGCATTCTGAAGTCTAGCTGCCGTGGAATAATTTTTATAAATGATCTTCAAGTACGGTTCTTAAATGCGCCGTTTCGGTGTATATTGAACCTTCTTGTTTATTTGTAATATTTGCTTAGAAAGCATGTATCTCTTTACGTCCCCGAGAGCCCTGTTTTGTGGTCTCCTCATGGGTGAAACGAGTCGTGCGTGAACGCACCACTGCTCCTCTGTACACTTCCTTGTCATATATTTCTGTATGTGTGCTCGAATAGTATTGAGCTCATCACTCTACAATCCGGGCTCCTGGCGTTCGAAAGAGTGAAGCTTGTGAAGTACGTCATAAAGGTGATGTTTCTCACTATTTTTCCTTTGAGGAAGCTCACATGAAATAGCAAGCGCCTCATTTTTTATTGTCTCTTGGAAGATTTCCCATTGAGGAAACAGTGGTTTCTGTTTACATTGTGTTATGTCAAGTAAGAACTGGAGCACTTTGTTCACAAAATTTTCCTGTTGTAAAAGCTGTGTTCAATGTTTCCACAATTCCCAGTTTGGAGAACACGTGCAAAACCGTTGGGACCCCATGAAATAGCTACTAAATAATGGCCTCTGAAAAATACAGGCTTCATGGCGTAGTTGTCATTGCGAGACGAGAGCTTTGTCGACACATGCACACGATGAAGGCGAGCATGAGAGACGCCGTGAAAGTCCGTAAACTGCACCCAGGAAGGCGTGTACTAGAACGTGATCATCCGTTAATTGCTGAAGCAAAACAGCACTTGCATCATAACGATTCGTTAGGTATGAGTGATCTCTAGAGTCACTAATATAGTTTAGGCCTCCCAACGCTACAAAATGTCTGTCAGTGACTACACTGTAAACGCAAATACCCCCACATGGGAGTTTTAACAAGGTGATGTGCCCTATATACTCCCATCCTTGAATATTTATTCCGATGTATGGGAGGAATACAACGGCATTCCCTCGTTTCACGCCGCTCACAACCTGTGGGAGGATAAGGGCGGACATGACGTGATTTTATTCCGCCTTCAAATTTTTGTTCTCCCCGGGAACTCCGCTTAGGGAGTTTTAAAAAACTCCCCCGCCTGAACAGGTTGGTCACGTGGTGCTTCCCATAAGGCTGTGCGCCGCGCCAGCGACCGGCCGGGTTCGGCGGAGTCGGCGGTGCTCATGGCTGACGGTTTGTTTACATCTGTGAAGTGTCGTTCCGTGCCAGCGTTTCGCCGATTTTCTTTCCTATACTTCCTTCCAGAAAGTGTTATAGGCGTGCCTGAAGCTCACTGTATCTCATCTTCATGTGCGTTAGCTGTGATCACTCTGCTGACAACGATGAATGCAGGAGCAACGATTTCAAGTGCGGAGAAAGGCTTAGTTGTGACCACGAAGCTGCCGGTTGACTCATGATGTCGGCTCGGGTTTCTGGCTGTGCTTCCGTGCTGCGTGACCTTGACTTGTGTTCCTCAGTGTGTTCAATACCACTTTTATGTCCTTTTGAGTATATTCTGACAACGTCCGGTGTAAAGTGGCAGTGGTAAAGCGTAGCAGTGGCAACAGCAGCCACTGTTCGAGCGACAACGTCCGTGATAGCCGCACATAAATGCCATATTCCGACTTCGTAACGGTGCTGTGCTGCCAGTAAGTTAGACCGTGGTGCAAGCAACTCTTTTATGAATCTGTGTACGGATATCCTCGCCCAAGAAATACGGTAGGACGTAAGTACGTACTGTGAATAAAGCTTCTTACTGACCGATGTGAATTGAATTGTTATCGCGCAGTTCTGTTTTGATCACGTCGTTGCTTCGGATATTGCATTAACATCGTGCTCCATCCAACATACTGATTTAGGAGCATACCTGCTGGCTCCGAGCGTGAGGATTCGTTTGCCAGATCAGCGATATGGCTCCGTTTCACAGCCGAGAGACATTGCTTGGACGCGGAGCAAGTAGTGCGGTCAAAAAAATGTATGACTACGCAATTTTCGGTGTTATGGAGGCTGCTACGGGTAATGCTCACATGTAATAAATTGTTGTCCTGCCACAATTCTTTCGCACGAAGTTTATTTTGTCTTGAAGCACGCGCACGTACATTTTTCTTGCCTACCGTAACTAACGTACTACTTTTTGGCCGCGGACGCCGGCAGTGTGCGAAGTCGCTTCAGCGCTCACGGAATGGCATTCTAATTTTGAAAAAATTATGCCATGAACGTCGTTTTTTCATTATTCTAAGTTAACTGTTCAGTGTGGATTTAGGTTTCATGATATTTTCAGAGAGGCCGATCTCATATGTGCGAGCCTGTGAGTCGTAATTCTGAAAACACTACAGCTGCTCGCTAGGCCGTTTCGAGGCCCACATTATCGTGGCTATATATATACTGGCAGGGTTGCTTCTTGTTGTGTGTCGAATGTGCGTTGGATGTCGTTCACAGCTCTTCATCGGGTGTTTCTCAAATGTTTGTGTTTATATATTGCTTGGTCTGTCTGGTCTCGTTCACTTGTTTCGCAGAATTTGGCTTATTCTTGTGCGTATATTTCGGAATTTCACCCGAAGCCTGTACATAAAAATTATCTACGCAAATTGACGTGTCTTTTTGTTTTTTCGAAGTGCACTCCCGGTGCACTTCGAAAAAACTCCGTCCAGCTCGAAGTAAAAGATAAAAATGACAGAAAAAAAACTCCGAAGGCACCACGCAAAAATTCCGCCCGCACGGAGTACAAATTATACTCCGATCATTCGGAGCATAATAAACTCCCAACCGGGGGGTCGCTAGAGGACAAGCATTATACTCCCAACTGAGAGTTATTTCCGTTTACAGTGTAGGAGAGGAGCAATATAGCGCCTTCCTGTCAGTCACTTTTGAGGGAGCACAGACGCAAATAAACCGCCAATTACGGTAACGAAAAGAGAGGTCACAACACATAAAGCGGCCTTCACCATCAACACAAAGCGACAAGAGTGATTGAACTCCTTTGTTACTAACAAAAAGCATCCAGCTGAAGCACCTTATGCTTGGCTAACGCACACCTCGTAATTTGGTTGAAAATTTTGTAGCGCACTGTTGGCGTCACTTGTAGACGAAACCTTGGTCTATTGCACTTTTCCTCAACATTGTCTACCACGACGCCGTTTTCCCAGCGATTTTCATGAGCAGGTGAAGTAGGCAAAGCAAGCTTCGCTTTAAAGAAACAAAAATGCGGTCCTTTGATTGGAGACCGATAGCAATTATTTACGGACACTCGAGGCGGCCCCGTGGTGTCCCGCTCATGTGGCGCGGCTCTTCAAAGGCGCGTGAAGGCAACGCTCAGTCGGCTCGGTGCATGAGCGTTCTGCGCAAGCGCACTATGTGCACACTCAGCTGGCCATGTGTGCCAAGCTAGGATGATACTGTGCCACTGGCGGCACGGCTCATCTGTTCTTCCTTGTGCGCAGCTGCACGTGCTTTGCATGCGGTGTCGCGCCTACTTGTCGGGTGTTCACCGTGCGAAAGTCACTGCCCATGCTTCGGGGGAAAGTGGCAAACATGAATTTTTTTATTGAACAGACTCAAATGAGCCGAGTCAGGAACCTACTTATCCACCTAGCTATGCCTACAACAAAGTGACTTGCATAAGCCAAAGGATGCTTCCCATTGAAATGTCAAACGGATGGTGATGCATACGTCGAGTTCCCACCAATTATAAATTAGTAATCCCTGGAGAATTTCTTGGTATGTTTTTGTGCTATACAATTACGTCTGTGCTGCTGTGAACCATTTTGTTTTGAGGGCTCGCCAAGCTGCTGAGTGGTAGCTTTTATTCGCCGCTCCCCTGTCTGCTTGTGAAATAGAAAAAATTAATTGAGTGATTGAATTGATTGTTTGTCTTTGCGCCAATCATATAAATATTCTCTCGTTAACCCAAAAACATCATGCTAAAAGACAACTTTTAAATGTCACTTTCGATTTTGTTGTCTCCGCAATGCCTCGTTTCTTTGAACTTGGAATTATTCCGTCTTCCTCCTTCACAGTATATCGTGCATGCAAACTTTACAATTGCAAAGGCTGGGTAGAGAAATGCAAGCAGGCCGTCACCGCGTTTATTTGGCCTCCATTGACCTCCGGGGAACTCTGGCCGCTTCTTGACTAAAGCTCCTAATAGGAAAAGATAGCATCCGGAGCCTAATTAAGATTGACGCTGAGCCTGCAATGTCCTCCAAAGCCTCGACAAATGCGAAAAGCGTGCTGCTTTAAACAGCTGGTTAACCGCTGTAGACGTAAACACAATAAGGAAACTTTGCGAACGAGCTTAAGCTTAAGGGACAAAAAAAAACTATATAAAGAGCAAACTGACACATCAAGCGGACGAAAAGATGTACGGGCGAAAAAAAGAACTTTTCGGCAAAGTAGGACATAAAAAGCATTGTTTATAATTGTAAACTCAAAGCTCAAACACTCGGAATCCTTCCACCAGCACAAAGTAAGCATGAATAGGAACCAACCAGCAAAAAATAAAACGCGAGATACTGTGCTCAAGTAAAGGATGGAGTGTCTGCACGAGGAAAGACAACGTGAACAGAGATCTATGGGTAGATCAATTGTCGACTGGAGCCTTTTCGCGATTGTAGAGAGCATAAAACTCGTAGCCGTAGGTTCATAAATAAGACCTTTAGTGTCTTGAATGACGATACGCGATATAACTAAATTTACTGCACGACTTCCCAGGCCAGGTCGCGTAATCTAGCTACAATTCACATTGTGCTCTTGATTCTTTTGTCTGTTTTAATTAGCAAGAATTATGAAGGAAAAAGAGCTGTCACTGCTTCTTTAGCACGCAAATAGTGGTAGCGTTTGTTTTATTATGTAAAAATATTCCCGATAGGTAATGTTTCCTGGCATTCGCTGATGGGTCTTATTGCTTACAATATCTTCAACCTCACGGCTTTCCGTAGCCATATCTTTCTGACATTTATTCCGCTGTACTGAATAATACCTTACATTAGGACAACAGGCTTGTAGACCAATATAAAGGTTTATTTATTTATTTACACTACTCTACAAGCCCCGTTCACGACGGGGCAAGTCAAGACAGTTTGCCAACAATGAAGGGAGAAAAAAAGGAACGCTCAATAACCAATATATATATATATATATATATATATATATATAATGAAATAAATGCGCACACGTTTAACAACAACAAAAATACTATTATTTCACTGACGTTTCGGCCGGTGGTCCGGCCTTCATCGGAGTAGTGGTCGCGCGCAAAATAGTGGTAGCGTTTGTTTTATTATGTAAAAATATTCCCGATAGGTCATGTTTCCTGGCATTCCCTGATGGGTCTTCTTGCTTACAATACTCGGCACTCCGATGGCGGCCGGTCCACCGGCCGAAACGTCAGTAAAATAATGGTATTTTTGTTGTTGTTAAACGTGTGAGCATTTCTTTCATAATATTTTCACCGGGTTTGGGTTCAGCGTAAACTCCTAATTGACTATATATAATGTGACAAGAGTATTCGGCAGGTAGACTTGACGAAGCTTGACGGTTAAAACAGGCTGGCTCGTTGAAAACAGACCTAGCGCGAACCACACGATCGCCAACGTCTTCTTCCACACTGGCTGGCACAGAGCTGGTGCCGATGTGCTCCGGTACAATCACTCCCCAAGCAGTAAGGAGCCAACCTGGCGACTAAGGGGAATGACAACACAGGAGGGTGGTAGCACGGTTTCAGCCTTGCGACGTGAACTATTTCACGCCCTAGGCAACGGTGGTCGGAAGATGGCTCGAGCGGCTTGATGATATACTTCAGGGAGACGTTTGCTCTACTACTCGGTAGGGACATGGTAATTCGAGAGAAGCTTGGTCGAAAGGCCGGGAGTAGTGGACGGGACCCAGAGCCAAACTAACATTCCTGGGGAATAGTCAGCACTAGATGCGGATTCGTCATGGTGAGATTTTTGGCGACATTGCTCTTGCGCGGTAAACGAGCGAGCCAGTTTACGACACTCTTCAGCATAATTAAGCCGCCGCTTCGGAAACAGGCGTGGCTTCAGAAACATCGGGTAGGTAGGGGAAAATGGTGTCCATGGAACATGATGGTTCACGTCCATATAGAAGAAAGAAAGGAGAGAAGCCGCTGGTATTTTGTGGCGCAGAGTTATAGGCGTACGTGACGAAGGGTCCCAATTGGAGTGATCATTGGACACGTACATCGCAAGAATATCTCCAAGAGTACGGTTGAAACGCTCCGTCATGCCATTTGTTTGAGGATGGTATGCAGAGGTGGTGCGGTGAACAATGCGGCATTCTTGGAGCAGGGCCTCGATAGCATTTGAGAGAAAGACGCAGGCCACGATCGCTTACTAATTCACGGGGCGCACCGTGTCGCAAAATGAGGTGGCGAAGAAGGAAGCGATCGACGTCTATCGCGGTGGCAGCTGGCAGCGCAGATGTTTCAGCGTACCGTGTGAGATGGTCGACGGCGTCAATGACCCACCGGTTTCCTGCAGGAGTGTTCGGGAGGGGACCGTAAAGATCAATGCCAACACGGTCAAATGGTCGTACAGGGCACGGTAAAGGTTGAAGAGGTCCCGCGGTGCTATGAGGGGGAGTCTTGCGGCGTTGGCACGAAAGGCATGACCACGCGTACTGGCGAATGTATCGATACATGCCGCGCCAGTAATACCGCAGGCGTAGGCGGGAGTAAGTCCTGAATACGCCAGCCTGGCCGCATTGAGGATCGTCGTGGAAGGCGGTGCATATGTCCGAGCGCAGATGACGGGGGATAACAAGCAGCCACCTGTGGCCATCGGTTTGGTAATTGCGGCGGTACAACAAGCCTTCACGAACGACAAAGTGTTGCGCTTGGCGACGAATGGTGCGTGAAACAGATTCAAGCAAACCGTGAGTGACAATGTCAAGCAGAGAAGCGATCCAGGGATCCTTGCGTTGCTCGGCCGGCATGTCGGTGATGCTGAGGGACGACGAATCGCAGGTGGGAGTTTGTAAGCAAAGTAGGTCAGGAGGCAGCGGAGAACGGGATAGGGCATCGGCGTCTGAAGGTTTGCGTCCCGAGCGATAAATGACACGTATGTCATACTCTTGAAGGCATATAGCCCAACGAGCGAGGCGGCCAGTGGGGTCTTTCATAAATGACAACGTCAAACTTGCGTCCGTAAAGGTATGTACGGAATTTTCCAATCGCCTAAATAATTGCCAAACATTCTTTTTCCGTTACAGAATAGTTTGACTCTGCCTTAGTTAGGGTACGGCTGGCATACGCAACGACATACTCGTCATAGCCGTCTTTGCGTTGGGCGAGAATGGCCCCAAGACCAACACCGCTAGCGTCCGTGTGAATTTCAGTGAGCGCATTGGGATCGAAGTGGCGCAGTACTGAAGGCGGCAGAGCGTCGTAAATGATTCGTCACAATCGGCGAGTCCACGCCGAGGGGTTAGCGCTGCTGGCAAGTAGCTGAGTCAAGGAGGCGATAATAGAGGCGAAATTACGGATGAAACACCGAAAATACGGGCACAAGCCGATGAAGCTACGGAGCCCTTTAAGAGTGGTTGGCTTGGGAAACTCGGCAATGGCACGCACTTTGGCAGGGTCTGATAGGATTCTCTTTTGTGAAACGACGTGGCCTAGAATCGTAAGCTGTCTGAAACCAAAATGGCATTTTTTCACTTTTAATTGCAAACCGGTGGCCGTGAGACACTCAAGAACTTGCTCGAGGCGATCGAGATGAGATTCAAAATTGGGATAAAAGACAACTATGTCGTCTAAGTAGCACAGACAGGTACGCCACTTAAGTCCCCAGAGGATAGTGTCCATCATCCGCGCGAAAGTCACAGGCGCGTTGCACAGGCCGAAGGGCATCACATTAAATTCGTATAACCCGTCGGGGGTCACGAAAGCCGTTTTCGGACGGTCTGATTCAGCCATCGGCACTTGCCAGTATCGAGATCGAAGATCCAGGGAAGACACCTTGTAGACAATCGACGGCATCGTATATTCGTGGTAGAGGATAAACATCCCTACCTGTGATCTTGTTTAGTCGGTGGTAATCCACGCAAAATCTGATTGAGCCGTCCTTTTTCCGCACCAGTACGGCCGGAGAAGCCCAAGGACTGTTGATTGCTGGATCATGCCACGTTGCAGCATGTCATCGACTTGTTCACTAATGACGCGGCGTTTGGCTTGTGACACTTTGAGGAGCTCACCAAATACTTTAATGAACAGGTATGCATAGAAGGAGGAGAGGTCCCCAATGAATGGAAATCGGCCAACATCATCTTGATTCCGAAACCGGGCAAGCCTCGAGATATACAAAATCTCAGGCCTATATCCCTGACCTCCTGTGCAGGAAAGCTCTTCGAAAAAGTAGTACAAACTCGACTCGCGGACCACATGGAGACAAAAGACCTTTTTCCCGCGAATATGTTTGGTTTCTTCCCAACATATCTGCGCTGGATGTTTCCCTAGCTTTACAGCAGAAGGTACTACACCCACATATTGGGGCAGATGACAACGTAGTACTGGCCTTAGACTTGCGGAAAGCCTTCGATACAATATCTCACGAGGCCATTCTACAGGGCCTGGAGTCAGTGGGCTGTGGAGAGCGAATATATCAATACGCAAGGAGCTTCCTGTGTAATCGTAGGGCGACCAAAGGAATAGGATCCACAAGGTCGGAACCTTTCACGCTGCCGAACCGGGGTACCCCCCAGAGCTCCCCCCTTTCTCCGCTCCTCTTTAATGTGAGCATAAGGAGGTTAGCAACAGAGTTGAAAAGAGAAGCGAGATTAGGAAGTGCCATATACGCGGAGGATATCACCATATGGGTGACTCGAGGATCCTACGGTGAAAAACAGAACCTTTTGCAGTGGGCAATCGACCAGGTAGAGCTTTTCGCACGGGTGGCGGGAATGGCATGTACCCCCGAAAAGTCAGAGTTCGTTCGGGTGCGTGCAAGATATGCCAGACGGGCCAACCGGCCGAGTATAGAACTCACTCTGAACGGACAGGAAGTGCGCGAAATGGAAACACTAAAAATTTTGGGGCTATGGATTCAACCAAAAGCCAACGCGGAGCATGTGATACGGTTGCTGAAGGGCACGGTGATGAATGTGGCGAAAATGATCCGCAGGGTCACGCGCAGTCGAGAAGTCTTTTCGGAGGACGAGACAGACTAGTGCACGCTTTTGTCGTCAGTCGAGTCACGTATAGCATCCCGTACTTAAACACCACCGCACAAGAGATTAAACAGTTGGACATTGTAATACGACGAGCATATAAGGCTGCCCTTGGGCTCCCTCAGAGCACCAGCACGGAACGCATGGACAAAGCTAGGGGTGTACAACACCTTCGAAGAGCACGCAGCGGCCGTTTTTGTGTCTCAGAGAGGGAGGTTAGGCAAATCCAAACAAGAGAGAACTGTTCTAAACAGACTGGGGTATGCACCTCGTCCGTTTTATAGCGCAGACAATACATCACTTCTCGAGAGGGAAATTCGGGCACGTATATGCGTGGCACCAATCCCCAAAAATATGAGCCCGAAGTACCACGGGGGAAGACGAGAGGCTCGGGTGGGAGAGCATTGCGAAGGAGGTTCGAAGGCAAGCCAGATGTCTACTACACAGACGCAAGTTACTCTCGATGTGATGTGTACATCACAGTCGCCACGTGTCAGGAACGGGTAGTAGGGGCATCAGTGAAAACCGCTTGCACGGCTACGGCTGAGGCGACCGCGGTGGCTTTAGCTTTGAAGGACGCCGAATGCAGAGGGACATCCGCGGCTGTCCTCACCGACTCACAGGCGGCGTGTCGCCTCTTCCTGTCAGGGGCGGTACCCGGGCGGTGATTAGAATCATAGGCAATAAGCTATGTAATTTTCACAGTTTCACGTGGTGCCCGGCACACGAAGGCATGGACGGAAATACGAGGGTGGACCGAATAGGTCGAGTACTAAATATCCGAACGTCGGACCAGCCACGTACGGACTTTCCAACGAATGCGAGATATATCTCTGAACAACAAGGAGAGGAAAGACGGGAGTTCGGCAGGCCCCATCCAAAACTGACCATACGGCAAGCGACCGACTGGCGCCGACTCCAAACAAACACTTATCCTAATCTACACAAGCTAAGACAGATACAGGGCGAAGCGTACGCAGACAAATGTCCATGGTGTGGCGAAAAGCCTACATTGGCACACATCACACTCATATGCGCCAGAAGACCTCCACAAGCGAACAGACACCAATTTACTAAAAAAACACTTTCCAAGTGGAAGGCATGGCTTGCGGACGAGGAACAGGACAGTCAGCTGGCTCTCCTGGACCAAGCCCAGCGAGCCGCTCAAGCCAGTGGGGCCCTGGACTAGGGGCTCCACCCAAATTTCCTTCTTTTTTTTGCCTTTTCCGAATAAAGTTTACATTCGGTAGGGACGCTGACACCGTGGAGCATGGCGACCGGTGTCAATACGGTGAACAACCGCTGACGTGCGCCCCAAACAAGGTTGGCCGAGGACGAAAGAGGCCCGAAAACGGTCAAGCAGTTGAACGAGCTGATTGCGCTGAGTTTTATGGAGCGCGTTATCGACGCTGCGCAAGAAGACGTCGTGGTCGGGTGAGGCGGGAGCTGCGGTAAAAGTGACGGCATCGATAGGCAGTGGGGTCGTATCGCAAGGCGCATCAAATAGAAAGATGGCATCAAAAGTGTCGAGACGCCCAACAGATTCGCCATGTAATAGAGTTGAGGGGCAGGGAAACGAATTGCACGCGTAAACGGCACCGGAATCATCATCAAGTGTGACGACTGCAAACGGTAGCACAAGGTTCCGGCGAAGCGCACATTCCTCAGACGGTGCAAAAGTGCAGTGGAATCGCGGACAGCGTCACAGGTGACGGACACTACCCTTACGAAAATGAATTTAGAGTTCCTTTAGAACTCCTAATGAGTTCCTATGAAGTCAAAAGGAATTCTATAGGAACTCGCGCTCTATAGAGCCGTCTGCATAGAATCTCTATACGAAGTCTAAAGCAACCTGTCTATAGAAACATGTCATTTCACACACAATAAAAGTGCAACAGAGGGTGTACGTACTGAATTCTATAAAATATTTTTTAAAGAACGTCTTTAGAACTTCTAACGTGACCTCTCTATAGAATGGCTCTCCATTGGTTTTCTATAAATGTTCTATAGAGGGTGTATTGATATCTTACATACTAAACTCTATAGAGGAACGTTTATAGAACGTTTTTAGCACTTCTAATGCGGCTTGTCTATAGACCGGCTTTCCATTCGCCCTCTACAAACGTTCTATAGAGGTTGTATTGATATATTATGTACTAAATTCTATAGAAGAACGTTTATAGAGCGTTTTTAGCACTTCTAATGTGGCTTGTCTATAGACTGGCTCTCAATTAGCCCTCTACAAATGTTCTATAGAGGGTGTATTGATATCTTACGTACTAAAGTCTATAGAAGAACGTTTATAGAAAGTTTTTTGCACTTCTAATGTGGCCTGTCTATAGACTGGCTCTCAATTAGCCCTCTACAAATGTTCTATAGAGGGTGTATTGATATCTTACGTACTAAAGTCTATAGAAGAACGTTTATAGAAAGTTTTTTGCACTTCTAATGTGACCTGTCTATAGACAGGCTCTCCATTCGCTCTCTATAAACGTTCTATAGAGGGTGTGTCGACATCATATGTACTAAATTCTATAGAAGAATGCTTATAGAACGTTAACACTTCTAATGCAGCCTGTCTATAGACTGGCTCTCCATTCGCCCTCTGTAAAAGTTCTATAGAGGTTGCATTTACATCGTATGTACTAAATTCTATAGAAGAATGTTTATAGAAAATTTCTAGCAGTTCTAATGTGGCCTGTCTATAGAGCGGCTCTCTATTCGCGCTCTTTAAGCATTCTTCAGGGTGTTTCACTTACCTTGTGCCAAACATAAAAAATATGCAAATGCAACGTAGCTGGAGAGAACCAAGGTAAAGTTTGCCGTCGCCCTCAGATGCTTAAATTATTTTTACATTCCACCTAATTCGATAATTAGTCTTAATTAATTATTGAACTTCTCAAGTATTATAATTAGATAAAAATTATCAATGAGAAAATTGCAGCGCAACATGAAATACTCGCGACACATATTTCTGTTGCTCAATACATGCTGCATAAAAGTGTTGTTACGAGTGTGAAAGAATCCCGCGAATACACGCAAAGTGCCTCGAACGGCCAGTCGCGCGGCAATATTTCAGAAGTTGGTTAAATATTTAAGACTAATTATCTAATTAGGGGGAATGCAAAAAATTATGTGAGTATCTCCAAGCGACGGCTAACAACATTACCTTGGTTTGGATAGTTCGGTCCAGCAACGTGGCATTTGCATATTTTTAAAGTTTGGCTCAAGTTACGTGAAACACCGTGTATGGAGGGTGTATTGACATCATATGTATTAAATTCTATAGAAGAATGTTATGGAATGTTTGTAGCACTTCTATTGTGGCTGCCTATAGACTGGCCCTCCATTCCAACTCTATAAGCATTCTATAGTGTGTGTATTCACATATGAACTGAATTATATAGAGGAACGTTTATAGGACGCTTAAAGAAGCTACCGTACGGCCTGTCTATAGAATGTCTATTCAATATTTGCACTCTATAAACGTTTCAATAGAAGGTGTCGAATACTGCTGAATAATATCTCAAAGTGTCTTTTTAACTCGAAAAGACAACAGTGCAACCATCCAAATTTTTGTACTTGCAACAAATGATATGAAAAAAAATGATATACGCTAGTTCAGAGCGAATTGGACAATCGTTCTCAGCAGAGAACGTACTGAGATATTGACACATAATAGTAAGATTCACGTACTGTAACACGTTTAGATATATTGCTTTTTAGCTCGATGTACAGAGCTGTTGCTAAGCTCTTGTAAAATTACCACTCGCGCCAATTTCCAAGGAATAAAAAGCCTGATTATTTCAAACCCGTTTCATGGGTTTTTACTATCAAGCAAGAGCATATTTATAATCACTGAAGAAGGTGAACAAAACAAAAAGCGAAATTACACAAAGTAACGTCAAGGAAGCGCATTGTGAATTCTATCGCCGATGCAGGTGAATCACAAAGATGACCAAGGAACAATAAACAAAACTACGCGTAAGCAGCCGCGTCTATCTGCTGGAACGCAGTGACTGCAGCACTTGGCAGCAAACACACAGAACGCCGCCGCACATTTTGGCCTACGTCACTAAAATGCGACGCATGCACGCTGCAGAGACATGCGGTTTTTTCGAGAAATCTTCGTAGGTCGCACGATACACAGAGAAGGCACGAACGACATGAATGCAATCCGCGCACGATAAACACACCGACACGAAAGCAAGATACGGACGACATGGGTATAACCTGCGCCACACGAGCAAAATTAAGAACCATCGCATATTTGTTGCTTTGCGACGGACAATTACAAAGTGCACGGAAACATCGCACACTGCCATGTGTACCTCCGAGATTGTGTCAAAAATTTCTGGGCTACATTCAATGTTGAAGACAGCAGGGAGCTACTTAAAACGAAGTTACGGCGCAGGTAGCGCAGCTAACGGCTGCGGGAAATCTCATTTAGGCGCTTTAAGGCGGGTGATCGGAGTTAAAATCGTTCAAGTCACGCCCCAGCCACGGATTTCTCAGGATCACATAACCAGATCTCGAAGGCCATGCTTTGTTGGCTACTTGCGGCATAAGTGATTCAAAAGCACGAATTGGTCATGGAATTTCTTCCTGCGCTAAATTGTAGTGTACAATATAGACTGGTCGATGGTTCCTTTTGTTTCGCAACATATATATATATATACGTAATTGGGCACAAAATGGCACAAAAACTTGCTGTAGTGGTTATTGCTGGCAACACGGAGGCCGTAACAGCCTCACAAGTATACAGACGGTGCTGGCGGCGCCGCTCCCACGCGGCCGGTAAAATAAGTCGTGTTGTTATTCCTCCGTCTTGAATGTGCCGGTCGGTAGTGCACGCTGCTTCGATGTGTTTGTTTGATCGTGTGTTTTTAGGTTTGCCGTAATGAAATGTGGTGTAGTTCGTGTGCACGAAAGTGCCGGAAGGTAGCCTGCGTCTCGCTGCAAACTCGCCGTATGCGTGGCGCGCCAGGCAAATGTGGTCCAACGATTTTCATGCCGTGGAGTGTGTTCCCTTTGTCTTGGGTGGTCGTGAAAAGATTTGTGGACGTCGCGATGAAATAATGCGTATTATTAGCGTGCCTCAGCTCGTCCATTACGCAACGGCATGTATGCTGGATCAACATCGTCGACGCAGCACTGGCAACTCGGAGAGCTCTTTTCGATCTCATCGTACTGTTCAAAAGGTAAGCAATTGTAGTTGCTAACTACACGTGTGTTGTGCGTGCTTATCGTGTGCATAGAGTGCCTTGCGGACGTAGGAAATAGAACACCCACGACAACAGTGAAATCTGTGCTGATGCTTGCGGCGCACTGGTTGTCAGAATTTAGTTACGCAAATTTGTTGCCACAATGCGGAATTGATAATCCTGATAAGCGTTTTCTTCCGCTGAGATAGATTACGTTCGGAAATCATCTTGTGCACCTGTGCGTGAGCTCCCGTTTTTCTGCTGCAGTTGCATAGTAACGATCCGCCTGCCTCTTCACCGATTCTTTAAATGACGTTTCCTTGCTTATAAATGCTTCGACGTTGTGGGTAATCTCTGCTTACGAGGTCTTACGAGCAGCAGGAAAAAAATGTAAGCCAATCACAGCTTGCTACTTACTAGTATAGCTTTCTTTTCATGACAAGCTGTGCTGACATAACTTTCACATAAATAAACATGGTAGGGGAAAGTTGCTTAATCTAAGTAATAAAAAAACGACTTTCTAAAAAATTTTAAAATACATTGTAATGTGCAGTTGCGACGTGCCCAAAAATTTACTTTGATGAAGAGGTCCATATTATCAAGCCATTCAATAATTTCAACCTTTTGCTCTCTTGCCATCATGTACTAGTGCAGACATTGTTTTCGTGACTATTTTAGGTGCTCCTTGCATGTGTTTACGATATGACAGCTTTATTGCTCCACTGCTATAAGCTAACACAACTCATTTTGTCGTGGCGAGGCCTTGGCCCGCAACAGTGTCCACTAAAAGGAGGAGCCCCCAGAAATACAGACCCCATACGAGTGCCTGCAGCAGCATGGCTGGATGCTCATGTCAGGTATGTATGAAATGTACATGTTCCAAAAAAGTTGGATTTTGGTATCATTCATGGTTCAGTTTAGCGGCACATTAGTTTATGCAGTTTACTAAAGACGATAAATATTTATGCAACTGTATTCGACTTACTTACATGTGTGCGTAAAGATTATGCACACATTATCATGTTCTGTATAAAACTAGACCTAACATGTCCTGATGTTTAGTATTTTTTCCTGCATAAATTGTTTGGCTGCAACATAAATTTTATTTTTGTTTAGTACACAGTATGTTTATCGCTTTTTAGTTTGGTTTTATTGTCTTAAAACTGTTTCCTATGCTGTTGCATTTATTTCCATATTTTTCCTGTTTGTGCTGCAAGCTCATGCAGTTACCTGTGCATGTAAGAATTTGTAGTGTAGTTTGCCACATATGTCACAAGTCTAAGCACGTAGTGTGCACACCATTGTTTATCATTAATATCTTCCCAGTTATTTCTGTCCTGTGCCCAGAAAAACTGTGTCTGGCAAATGCACATTTGATTAGCTTGAATTTGCTGAAAATAAATATGAAGGTCAGTATTCGCTCTGCTCAGTTACTTCAGTAATAAATAGGCAGACTGATTTCGATCCCTTGTCATCTAGAAAGGATATCTTTTTTTCGTGCATTATTAATGAAAGCTCGCTCACACATGTCTTCTTATTTATGTGGTATGCCTCACTGATTTCTCTAGTTAATTTTTCAGTGTGGGTGAACACAGATGAACAATCTTAATCCTACATTATGCCCTGTTGTGACAATGCATAGCCAAGTTGGACAAGCATACTGGTCTTTTGTGTGAAATATGGTCATCTCTTAGGCACATGTTTAGGCACCGGCCAGTTTGCCGTATGTGAGTTTGACCACATGTGAAAGGAGTACAGTACACTACCTGTGACACGTAATAGACAAATTTGGTGGTATTTCTCACCGACGCAAGCCTCCCTTGCCTGCTCGCCTTTCTCAATTCACTTGCGGGCTGCCATGCATATCCTGCCTGCTTTATTTTTCGCTAGAATACATGTTCATAGCAGTGTACAAGTGAACTAAGAAAGGCACCCTGGCCAGGGAGACTTGCTTTATTAAAGATACCATTAAATTTGTCTTGTGTCTGTCAGGGATAGTGTTGTCTATTTCTGTGATCATATGCATATTTGGTCAAATGTACATGGCGCAGACTGGCCGGTGCCTCAACATGCGCCTAGGAGAGAAAATTATACGACCAGGGGTTGAGCGATAAAGACAATTTTTTTTCCTCTGCCTGTGAAAGCAATGCGAAATTGAAGACGGCAGTCCAAACTTGGGATTGCAAACTTTTCATTGCAAACAACCCTAAAAAAGTCTGATTGGTCCCCATGCAACAGATAGTTAAATGCATTGTTATCATGATTGCTCAAAATCTCAAGCTGCACGTGAGAAATTGAATACTGCCATATTACGCATAGCACATACCAACTATGGCAACCGGCAGATGTAATATTTTTTCACCCCTGAACTAGAA